>NC_056741.1:908239862-908373117 GCF_019279795.1 Protopterus annectens | reverse complement strand
TGCGGCATGTATCGAGCTTCCTGTCGGCTCCGATAAGTCTTCGCTCCGACAGGATCTATAGTATCGGTTCCGATGGCTCATTCCAGGAAGAGGTCGAGGTCTCCTTCCTTGGAGCCGATACTTTCGGCTCGGCTTCACCTCTCCTTTCGAACGGAGCCATCGGAGCCGATCTTCAAGGTCATCCAGACTTTCAGACCATGACCTAGAGAGTGGTCAGCAGATTACTTAAGTCACAGGTACTGGCCCAAATGTTACATAGTCCGTCTCAACAGGCGACTGTTGGTCCACACCCGTTACAGTTCCTCCTTCAACTCTACCCCAGAGCTTGGAGTTGGAGTCTTCGGAATGGTTACTGCCTACGGCTGGAGGACAGATACCCCTTCTGTTCCTTCAGCCTCTACTCTTATCTCCTCTTGAGACCTTCCTTAGAGGGATTCGTGGTGGGGCTTCCATGGTCTCCTCCGAGGGGTGAGTGGCATCGGACCCTTGTCCGAACCCGCTCTTCCCCTTGGAGCCTCGGCCTTGGTGAGCTCGGCTCCGACATCTGCCTCGGAGACTTCCCTTCGGTGGTCCCTGGAGTTCCTAGTTCTTCGGAATGGGTTCTCTCGGACCTGCCTGGGAGGAGCATTGAGGTGATGAAGAGTGTGCTGGCCACTGGTATCAGTCAGCAGTCTGTTCCGTAGCTCCTCCCTCTATAGTGCCTGTTGACATCTCTGCCACTTCTCTTGCTACAGGACCCAGAGATCCTCCGCCTCAGGTTTCCCATTGGGAATTTCCCCCTCTTCCGAGGATTCTCCTGATGTTTGGAGATCCTCCTAGGAAGAGGACTTGTAAGAGGAAACATGTAGACTCCCGAGTCTGTCACTTGGATACTGACTTTGATGAGTCAGAGGGAACCCCTAGATCCCCTCTGAGGATGTCTCCTTCTCAGACATCCTAGAACTCCTTAAACAGAGGGAAACTGGCCCACCAACAATCCCTCTGAGGATGAGTCAGTATACCTAGAGGCGTTTGGATCTCGGCCTCCACCTCCTGGGTGTCTCCGCCTTCGACCCCTTATGCAAGTTATTGCCCGAAGGCGTGGGCAGCTCCTGACTCTGTAGAGCCAGTCCCTAGGAGGCCTTCAAAATTTATCACTGCCCCAGGTGACAAGCAATTCCTCACTAAGGGTGTCCCGCTGATTCCATGGTGGTGGCTGCTGCCACCAAGAAGGAACTTGCAGATCCTTCATTACCGTCCATCCTCCTAATAAGGACTCTAGGACCATGGATAGGTGCGGTAAGCGGATGTTTTCCTCAGCGACCTTTGCTATCGTTCGCTGAATTACCTATGTCACTTCACCAGACTCCAGAGGGATATCCTTAAGGAGCTGGGTGAAGTAGTACAGGATCCTACAGCTGCAGGAGCTCAAGAAAAGATTGCCGCAGCTAGGAACCCTTAATTCCATTGCAAACTCCTCCATGCGGCTAATATCATATGCTGCTGATGGGCAGTAGAGCCGCAGGTACAGGTGTGGCTCTTAGACGCCAAGCCTGGATGCGGCTATGTGACTTGCAGATCCCTTCAAGCGTCCTTCACAAATTCTCCCTTTGATGGGTCAGCTTTGTTTGGCCCTCAGGTGAAGGAAACTTTGACCAGGTGCGCAGCAGGACGGCAAGACTCTTTCTGCTGTAGGAGTCCGTTTTCCACCCTTCTAGACCTTATCCCAAAGGACAGAAGGGTGGAAAAATGTGGTTCAGTAAATCCCAAGGAGTCACGCCGATTCACGTGGTCAGTTTACCCCTAGAGGCAGAGGGGTAACAACAACAGACGCCCGCTCTAGAGGCAGAGGGGTCCAAAACCAGGGAAACAGAGAGCCTCTCTGACAAGCCCATTCAGCATCCCTGAGATGTTGCTCGGCTGTCCCTCCTTGGAGGCAGTCGGGGGAAGATTATCACTGTACCCAGAAGCCTGGCATTCCCTCACTCAAGACAGATGGGTACAGTCGATCATATCCAAGGGTTACATAATTCCTTTCGAGGAAAGTCCTTTCCCTCAAATTCCCTTCCAGATGTACCACCCGGTCTAAGGGAAATTGCAGAGTTAGAAGTCTCAAAACTACTGCAAAAGAGCCATTCAGCCAGTTACAACAGACCATTCAGAGCCGGAATCTACTCAAGGTTCTTTTGGTCCCCAAAAGACGGGAGACTGGAGACCAATATTGATCTCAGCAGACTCAACAAGTCTGTGAGGAAGACAAGATTCGAATGGTCACTCTTCAGTCAATTCTGCCCTTCTTACAGAAGGACAACTGGATGTGCTCAATAGATCTTCAGGATGCGTACTATCACATCAAAATTCACAGACGCTCCAGGAGATTTCTCCGCTTCGGCTGGGGTCCAGTCATTTCAGTTCAGAGCCCTGCCCTTTGGTCTCACTACAGCCCCCAGAGTGTTCACCAAATGCATGGCAGTGGTCACGGCTCACCTGAGATGTCAAGGATTCCAGGTGTTTCCGTATCTCGACGACTGGCTCCTGTCAGCCACCACCAGGCATCAGCTTATACAAGCCAGGGATTGCACAATAAATCTTTGTTCTCATTTGGGCATCTCGATCAACTTCGAAAAGTCATCCTTATCGCCCTGCCAGTCTATTACCTTCATAGGCGCAAACTTAAACACTGTTCGGATGTCAGCTACCCTTACAGATCAAAGAGTTTCAGACATTCCTAGTCATGTCAGGATCATTCTGGCCAACAAGAAAGTACAGGCCAGAATGGTTCTAAAGGTATTAGGTCTCATGGCTGTGGCCATTACTCTTCTTCCCCTGGCTCGATTCTACATGCGCCTTCTTCAGTGGATGCTGTTCACACAATGGTCATACCAACAACTTCCAATGCGTCACCAGATTCTGGTGACACAGACGTGCAAAGAGCATCTTGCTTGGTGGATCACATCTCCTCAGGTTCACCAAGGCAGGTACTTTGTACCCCCATCCCCGATAGCCACTGTCACCACGGATGCCTCTCTGATCGGGTGGGGGGGTCATTATCAGGGCAGGATGGTTCATGGGACGTGGCAGCCGTTCAAGTACCATCTGCACATAAATGTCCTGGAGATGAGAGCAGTGCTTTTAACGTTGCAAGCCCTCAACGACTTTCTTCCCGTAGGGACAATTGCAGTCCACACAGACAACATGTCTGTAGTTTGGTATATCAACAAACAGGGCGGAACCAAGTCCTACCCCTTGTGTCGAGAAGCGCTCAGACTATGGCAATGGGCGATCTCCTCTCATCGGTTTCTGGTAGCAACGCATATCCCTGGGAAAACCAACATTGTAGCGGACAGATTGAGCAGAGCTATTCTCATGCCTCACGAGTGGTCTCTCAAGCAATCTATAGCGGAAGAGATTTTTCTGGAATGGGGTCGTCCATGTTGCGATCTTTTTGCTACTCCCCAAAACAGCAAATGTCCAGACTTCTTCTGCCTCTTCCCTCTATCAGGCCATCCCCCCAGAAACGCTCTGACCCAAGATTGGCCCCAGGGACTTCTTTATGCCTTCCCTCCATTTCCTCTGATCCCTCAGGTTATCCAGAAAGCTACCGTTTTGAGAGCCAAATTGATTCTCATTGCCCCTTACTGGCCTCGACAAGTTTGGTTCCCGTTCCTCCATCATCACCTTTTGGTACAGCCGTGGCATCTGGACCCAGTGCCAGATCTACTGATTCACCAATCGGGTCAGCTGCACCGGTCAATCTCTTCTCTCAACCTCACAGCATGGTTGCTCCACTTCCTTCCTTAGCCAGGCTTCCTTTGATCTCTAACCCAGTTAGAGACATCATAGTAGCTTCGCTAAAATCCTCTACCAGGAGGATTTATACAAGCAAATGGAAGCGTTTCTCTTATTGGGCTAAGGCCAAGAATATTGATCCTTTTACTGCCCCTGTTCAGGCAGTCCTGGACTTCTTAGCAGAGATTTTTCATGCAGGCTCCTCTTCTTCCACAGTCAGAGTTCAATTGGCTGCTATTTCCAATTTTCATGTCGGGATAGCAGATCATAATATTATGTCCCATAGGCTCTGCAGGGCCTTCTTGAAAGGAATTTTCCTACTAAAGCCTCCAATCAGGAATCCTCCTCCTCAGTGGGATCTAAATTTAGTGCTGACATCCTTGATTCTTCCCCTTCGAGCCAGCTGTTTCTTGTTCCCTGAAATATCTTTCTTGGAAAACTTTATTCCTAGTGGCTATTACATCGGCCAGGAGGGTGTCTGAACTTCATGCTCTTCGGTTCGACCCCTATTTGGTTTTTCACAAAGACAGAGTATCTTTGAGAACTAACCCAACCTTTTTGCCTAAGGTCGCTTCAAAGAACAATTTGAATCAATCCATTGATCTCCTGTATTTTTCCCTAACTATTCAGATAGAGCTGAACAAAAGCTACATTATCATGATGTCCACGTCAACTTAGATATTATTTGGACAGAACAAAAAATTTAGAAAATCTAATCAACTTTTTGTTTCCTATGCGGATAATAAAAAGACCTTCCTGTTTCTAAAGTGACCTTGTCCAGATGGCTTTCTTGGTCATCTCTGAAATTTATCTGCTCAGGGGAAAACAGCTGTGCTCAAAACCTAAAGCACATTCAACTAGGAGCTTAGCTACTTCTACAGCTTTTCAAGCTAGACTTCCTTTAGACACTATTTGTGCAGCGCCACTTGGGCCACTCCTCACACTTTTGTTTCCCATTACAAATTGGACTTGGCCTCCAGGGACAGAGCCAGTTTTGGCTCTACAGTCCTCAAGAGTTTGTTCCATTGAGCCACCCAGGATAGAGGTGCTAGGACGGTCCCATCAAGCAAGAATGAAGGCGAGATTGACAACTTAACATTAAGAAGTTATGTACCTACCATAACGTTCCATGTTAGTTGTCTTCTCGCCTTCTTTCTTGCGACCCTCCCTCCTTTCCCCTGGCCTGGACAGACCTTGTTATAAGAAACTGTTATGCTGAAGACCATTCAGACCTGGTCCTTCTTCCATCTGTAAGTTTTCTTTCTTCCTTTGGGAAGTATTTTATGCTTGGTGCTATTGCCCTTTGTCATCAAACGAGATCTGGGTACTTACCGCCTTGCATCATGGGATATGGGGCTGCCTCGAGCTGGTAAAAGTGACTCTCGAGCTTAGCAAGTGCCGAGTCGGAGCCGAGGGATCGGCTCCGAACCCATCAAGCAAGAAAGAAGGCGAGAGAAGACAACTAACATGGAACGTTATGGTAGGTACATAACTTCTTATTTGCATTGGAGGGACATGCCACAAGGTGCCATCCTACCATCGCCACCCAAATTAGACGCATGCTCCAAAATACCTTTAATATTCCTACCCTTCCTAAACCCAAATTCAGGGTACACACCAAAAGTATTAGCCATTGTTGGTTCACTCAAAAGAATATGCCAATTCTTGTTAACAATGTCCTGTACAATATGACTTTCATTGGAAAAGGTAGAAACAAAAGGGCACAAACACAAATCCATGGGGCAAGAACTATTGTCATCTAAAAAATTCCTATGGGACACAGGAGTATTATTACCCCCTAACAGGTTAATAGCAATTGAAGGCCCATCACTGGGAATAAGGTGGCTAAGGAATTCCTCCTCTTTATTAATCAAAATTGGCATATAAAAACCATTCAAACATTTATTTACCACTTCTTGCTTAATATTAAGAGTCAAACTATGGGGATATCCTCTATCCAAGAACATTTGACACATAGTATCACACTCTTGTAATTAAATCCCCATAGTTTGAAACCATACAGGCCGCTCTTACTAATTGTCCCTTAACTATACCCCATTCGATATGAAATGGATGACAGCTTGTAAAATGTAAAATACTATTAGAAAAATTAGGCTTCCTAAATATTGTAGCCTTAACTTCCCATCCTCCAATCTATGTGACATAACATCTAAATAAGGTATTTTATCCAGATTAACTGTATATGTAAACTTAAGAAAGTTAGTACTATTATTAATATAATCAATAAATTGCACAATACTTTCGGATGGGCCCTTCCAAGCCACAAACAAGTCATCCAAATAACGTAAATATAAAGAGACATAAGAAAAAAATGGGGAGGTAAACAAATAACTTCTCTCCCACCACGCTATTACAATGTTCGCAAATAAAGGACCACATGCGGAACCCATAGCAACACCAAGCAATTGTTTAAAGTAATGTCCTTCATAATAGATATAATTAATGCTCAACACCATACCCATCAATTGTGTATAAACATTTATAATGACCTGTTCTAAACCAAATTCCTCAAATAAAAAATCAGAGAACCAAGTGGTTCCTAACTCATGTGGGATACAGCTATATAAGTCCTTAACATCTATAGTTAAAAATATACCTTTCCCCTGAGGAAACTAAATCATTACACTTTTCCAGAAAATGCCAAGAGTCCCGGCAGATGTGAGGGACACCCTGAACCTTATTTTTAAGTTGGTTATCCAAAAACTTGGCAATATAGCTAGTTTTGGACCATCCTGAGTCCACTATAGGACGCAAAGGTGGATTAGAAAGGTCCTTGTGGATCTTAGGCAGCCCGGAAATTACTGGTATCTTAGGGGAATCTACAGACATGTAATTATATTCATCAATATTAATTTGATCTTGCGTTAGCATATCAAATAAATCGCAGTCAATCTTTCGATAAGCAATATTAACCTCATTAAGGGAGGCTTCACAATAAGTATCACTATAGAGTAAATTAAATATACTTTGTATATACACATCCTTCTACATTACCACTAAGCCCCCCCTTATCCGGCTGCATAATTCTTAGATCCTTCCTACCCCTCAATTCTGCTAAACAATCTGACTTCAGCATCAGTTAAGTTACTAAAATCAATTATTTTACCCAAACAATGGCGAAAATCCATTTCACATACTTTCTCAAAACATTTTAAAATAGTGTGCAAATCTGGATTATAAGTACTAGGCATCTTAGTTGAACAACTGTCAGTATTAAAAACATCATCGTTCCTCTGTAAATATTTTAAGTTTAAATTACGAATATACAGTTTAAAATCACAAATCAGTTCAGCTAAATCACTTTGTCTGCTTGGCACAAAATTGTGCCCTTTACTTAACAAATCAGCATGCAACACAGAAAAAAGCACATTGGTATAATTATAAATTTTAAAGTCATTTGTGGAATTCATAACAATAGTAGGTAGGTTAGAACCAGTCACCTCTACTATCTCCTTAAATTGGGATAAGGGCCATTCCTCTGACCCTGCTGTCACCAATTGTTCCCCTGTGGGTAAGGACTCCACTGTGCATCTAAAGGGACAACATTCCCTGAAGATTCTTGTACAACAGTATCCTCAGATACTGAATTAAAATGAACTGAACAATTCCCTGGAACAACGGGAGGTGAAGGATAGGCTTTACCAGCCTGGTAAGCCTTTTAGTCTCGATCTAACTTCTTGGCCTTGTGATTAGGTATAACTGTAACAACATTATCAACCTGTTGGAAAACAAGATCATATTGTGAGCGGCACCTTTGGTACAAACTGGACTGATGAATACTCTTATCCAGCCCACGAATATCCTCCTGCAGCTTGTCCAGTTTGATAGTGTTATGCTTAATCATAAGCTCCAAGAGCTCACAACTGTGACGATCAAAGAGTGCCAAAAGTTCCTGATGATAAAGGGAATGCGGCGTAATACCAGTAGGAAATCTCCACATCCTGAGGCCCTTCAGCACTTGTTGGACCCTCAAACATTCACAAAAATACAGATTTTCTTGTTGAATCTTTTTAAATTCCAGTAGTTTGTCCTTAAAAGTCACAAGTTGCACATCAACCAGGGCCAAATCTCCCCTTCGTCCAACACAGTTGGTACATTCTTATTCAGCCATGAATCTACTGTACCAGGAAGGGAACATTGCTGATTATTTTTTGAACAAATAACACTACTACCCACATTGGTAGAAGTACGAGTTTCAGAAACCAAAGGTGGAAACTTGACATCATTAAAAACATGTTCCCCTTCCCTCAACAACAGAGGGGTATTGTCAAAATTATGTATCGACACTGAATGCTCTGCCTGACTTACGTTATTATCAGCAGTAGAGGGTCTAGGAAGCAATTGTTGAACCAACACGGTAAGGGTGTGAACAGAGTCCTTCAATTCCAAAAGTCTTCATAAGACACCACAAGATTCCCTTTAGCCATAGTGGCGAAAACAACTAAGGCAGACCACCAATGAACAGACTGGATAAAAAATGCCACGTAGACTGGAATCCCAAATAAATCCAAGATTTTATTATATAACACACAGTAAGCGCTTGGGGTTGTTTTGGTGCTTTTGTTGGAGATTACAGAAGTATGATTCCTTGGCAAATTTAACAAGGGTCTTGGTACGGTTTCTAAGATATCTAAAATTTTGGTAGGCATGTTGTGCTTTATTCTTATACCATTCTTTTCATGCTTTATCTCTTTGCAGCATAAGCTGTTTGGTCTCATGTCAGCCATGGTGCTGTGTTAGTTTTTACCCTTCTTGTCCTAACTGGTGCAAAATCATTTAGTAAATTTAGGAAGGTGTAACTGAAATGAGTAACTGCTTCATCTATGAGCATTACTCTTAATACATTCCAACTGTAGTGGGACAGGGCTATAATAAATGTCTTTGTCAAATTTGGTTAATTTGCATACTTTTTATAGATTATTTGTTTGGGTGAACCATGTTGCGGCCTTATTACATAGGTTTGGAGGTGGTCACTTATAGTATCAGATAAGCAACCAGGGGATTTTATATTATGGGGTTTGTTTGTCAATATCCAGTCCAGTGTGGACTGCCTGTTAATGCTATTGTTGATTCTGCTGATGAAGCTTATTAGTTGGGTGAAGCCAAATAGGTGGCTAGAGTCCTCGGGGTTTCTGCTGTTTATGGATTGCAAGTCTATATTTAGGTCACCTAAGATGAAGGTTTCTTGTGGATGTTGTCAGATATCCAGTGTAGGATATTTTCAGCTGTGGTAATGTTGTTGCCTGGTGGGGCGTATACTGCTGAGATACATGCAGATTTCTTTTTGTTGATTTTTAGGTCTGCAATCAGAAGTTCAGCATTATTAATTTTTGGGATATATAGATGGGCTGGAGTTATTTCTAAGTTATTTTTATTAATAGCAGCAATACCACTTTCTTGTTTTAGCCAAGTTTCAGTGGCAATTAGAATATCTGGGGAGTAAAAATGTAGATATGCATGGATATCATGAATTGTGTTGCAGATACTTCTGAGGTTAATGTTATAAAATGAGGTTAGATTCCTTACCAAATGGAAAAACTGTATTGGGGGCATTGGAAAGTAATGGCTTGCCCATGGTAAGTAGCTGATGTGTGGGTCCAGGGTTAGGGTAAATGTCTCTTTTAAATTTCAAGATGGAGGTGGGGTGAGTAGATGTACGGAGCCATTTTTTATTTGTATCTGCCTTTCAGTATTGCCAAAAAAGTGCTGTTCTTAATTTTAATGTATCTATAAGAGAACAGATCTGAGGATGTACATTGTTATATAGAAGGAGAGATACACAGGGAGAGAAAGAGGATTTGTGATGTAATGGATATCTGTGTGTTTGTGATGGAATTGGGATATGATGTGGGAATATAATGGTAGTGAGGTGTGTGACCCTTGTCTGGAGTGTGCTCCCCGTTTGCTCTTAAGGGAATTGCATTTGGTGCAGACAGCTGCATCTGAAAATACTGTGGGTGTCCATTTTTTATTCATAGTGTCCATCCCTCACTGGTGTCAGTGGTGAGGATTGAGGCTTCTTGATTACTGGCCCAGAGTAGGCACCATCACAGAGCCTTATTTCTCACCACTGGCACTGGTGAGGGATGGCCACAATGAACAAAAATGGATGCACACAGTATTTTCAGATGTGCAGCTCTCTGCACCAAGCATAATTTCCCTTAAGAGCACAGGGTAGAACACTCCAGATCTGGGGCTGGACTTCCTCTCTCTCCAGACTTCAAACAAGACTCCACACTGATCACTTTGGAGCTCTGTGTCCCTGTTCCAAGTAGCTGACACACACACACACACACACACTTGTATATAATGCACCAGCACTTAACAGGCCTTATAGGAGGTTGTTAAAGAAATTTATAGACAACAAATCTAAAGACAGTTGCATCTTGACTTTTACTGTTGACTATTAAAGTATTGTTAATGTTATTAGAGAGAACTGGGCCATAATTACTGAAAGCTCATATTTAATGGACATACTTGGAAAAGCTCCTTTCTTTGTGTAGAGGAAAGGCAGGAACATCAGGAGTTAGGTTGAAGGTAGGCTCAGACCACATGATACATGCACCAGTAAGTGTGGAGCCAACTATGTCTTTTGTCAGCACATACAGGAGGGAGACATGTTTTTCTGCCATTATTTAAAGCAAATGATTAAAATCAACAGAAAAGGTGACTGTAAATAAATGCAGGTGGTTAACAGGGCTAGCTACAATGACTGTGAAGTATTATGTAGGGAAAATGCTCAACAGACTTAAAAAAATAATCACAGGCCTAAAGCAGATGCCCTATGTTGACCGCCATGAAAAAGTCCAGCTATACTCTGTCGCATATCATCTACTCAGAGGTGATCTCTGCTTAACATACAAGGCCATGTCAAACCCAGATCTGTTGGACATACTACACTTAAAGGAATCCCAATCCCTCAGAGCCACGCGCTCCAGGGATCTAAACCTTGTCATCACAATAAACAAAACATGCTGGAGGGATAGGTTCCTGACCCAGAGACTCCCCAGACTCTGGAATAGACTGCCCATACATGTCAAGCAGACCGCCTCTTTGGCCCTCTTCAAAAGGAACCTTGACGATTAGATGGGAGAAAGGGAATTCACCCCAGGGATCACATCAGTCACCCTGCTAGACAGGGGTCCAGGGAAGTAAATAGTGTGGGAAGAAATAGCCAGGGAATTGTTATGGCTAGGCTTGTATAGGCCCTAGGGCCGATAGCCTAGTACCAACCTATGAGACCTGAAATTCTAGAGGTTGCAAATATTGGGTCTATGTGTTTTGTAGAAACAACTGAATCTTTCTCAAGTACAACTAGATGAGAAGATTCACGAAAATCCTTGAAGCCATGAATCTCAAGTTCCTGAGAGACTCTGTGGCTGAAGTCCAAGACTGATATGGAAGCCCTGGAAAGTTTCCAGATAAAATCTACCTTTTCCATTGTTAAAAAACCTTTAGTTGCAGGTGTCTATGAAACCGCCTAGAGAGACAATCCTGTCTGATGGGGTCAAGGAGGATTAATGAACAATTATCTGGAATGCCACATTGGTCAGAAGAGTAAAGGAGAGAGGGAAACCCATTGCAATAACTGCTGACATCTGAGAAAAGATTCTACAAAGATGAGTAAGTTGTCTAAATAAGGAAATATGTGAATGCCACTAAGTCTGCAATGAGCTATGAGTGAAGATAGGCACTCTGTAAACACCCTTGGAGTTGTAGATAATCCAAACAGTAATACAGAGAACTGATAATGTGACCCAGGCACAGAAAAATCTGAGAAAGTTTCGGAAGTCTTTGGCTATAGGAATGTGGTGATATGCATGTTTTAAATCTAATGTCACCAAAAAAGCTTAATCAGATTCTGATACGTCAACATCTTGAATTTTGTAACTTTCACATACAGATTTAGAAAGGAAAGGTCTTGAACTCATGTCCAAGAAGACTCTTCTTTGGCACCAGAAACATTCTGGAATAGAAGCCTTTACCCCATTTGAATTAATGGCGCTGGTTTCATGACTCCTAGGGTGAGTAAGTGCTGAAGAACCTGAGAAAAAATTCATTTACTGAGGGTGGGTTGGAACTCCCCTCAAAGAAGATTATTTGCATCCAGTGCCAATTACATTTCTCCTAAACCACTTTAGCATTCAAGAGTCTAAAGCAATTTGTTGCCAAAGGGAATGTACAGAGCCAGTATCTAAGACAGATTTGGAGAGATAGTTGCTGGAGGGATGGGAAAGGAGGAGAAGCATACTGGTATACTCCTTCTGAAGTGTTAATCTGTCCCTTTTTAGGAAAACACCCTTGTTCCACGTTACTCCTCTTCTGTTGTCTCTTTCTGGTTCCCTGTATGGCTTGAGAAGGCAGGGGTTGTTTGTTTCTTAGAATGACTTGCTGGAGAAACAGGTATGTATCCCAGAGACTACTCTGTCTATGAAACGGGCTCCCCATGCATGTGAAGCAGAATTCCTCTCTAACCCAATTCAAGTGCAACTTGGACAACTGGATGGAGAGCAGGAAATTCATCCCTGGTTTGATACGTATGTGTCTAATGGCCACAGAAAACCTTTAAATTGTTCACCTCCCAGGCCCCTGCTTACACTTATCAAGGGTATCAGAACTTGTCAGAGATTTGGGATGCATGGCTAGGCTTAAAAAGGCCCTTGTGGTTGTTAGCCTAGTAAACACCTATGAATTTATTTTCCTCTTCAGACCATACTAAAATTGTAGTACTGGGCACCTTGACATTAATTATTTTATACAATGGGTCTGCCAAGACTGCATAATCTTTTATAAATTTCCTATTATAATTCTTGATTTTTAAAAACTTTTGTAAGTCCTGAATGGTGGTAGGTAAGGGCATACTCAGGATAGATTGCACCCTTTCCCTGCTTGGGGACTGAACCTGGGGTTATACAGTTACCCCCAAGAGTTTGACCTTCTATTGTTTTAACTTAATTTTGTTGGCATTGACTTTGAACCCGGCTTTCTGCAAAGCCAGTAAGACATCATGTAGTATCTGCAAATGCTCCCCCTCTGTTTCTGTCTGTATCAGGATATCATCTATATATTCTAACACTTTATTGCCATAGTTCAATGGCTGCAGTACCCATGCCAATGTCTGATGAAACAGCACTGGAGAATTTACAAAACCCATTTGTAGGCATGTCATTAAATACTGTGTATCCTCAAAGGTAAAAGGCCGCAGTACCCATACCAATGTCTGATGAAACAGCACTGGAAAATTTACAAAACCCATTTGTAGGCATGTCATTAAATACTGTGTATCCTCAAAGGTAAAAGGCCGCAGTACCTGTGCCAATGTCTGATGAAACAGCACTGGGGAATTTACAAAACCCATTTGTAGGCATGTCATTAAATACTGTGTATCCTCAAAGGTAAAAGGGCGCAGTACCCATGCTAATGTCTGATGAAACAGCACTGGGGAATTTATAAAACCCATTGGTAGGCTTGTCATTAAATACTGTGTATCTTCAAAAGTAAAAGCAAACTGTTTCTGTGAAGATTCAGCTAGAGGTATAGCAAAAAATCCATTTGCCAAATCAATAACTGTAAACCATTTACTCTGTGGATCTAGTCCAACAGCCATTTCAGGTGTACCAGGTACAACATGTGCAGCTGGAGTTGTGAACTTATTTACTAGCCTCAAGTCTAATGTTGTTGTTGTTTGTCTTTCAGCTTTTCCCGGTTAGGGGTCACCACAGCAGAACTCCGGTCTGCTAATGATTGGCAGTTAGTTTTTGTGGTGTCGAGTTGCCAGCCTGACACCCAACCTTCAACGAAGGCACACCCATTCAACGCATGTCTTTCGAATGCCCACTCAACCGCAGGGAGGACATGCAGACTACACACAGAAGGCACTCCCAACCCAAGCCGAGAATCAAACGGGAGAACCTCTTGCTGTGAGGCAACAATGCTACCGCTGCACCACCGTGGTAAGGACTAGCCTCAAGTCTAATACCAGTCTATAACTATCATCCTTACTCTTTACTGGCCACATGGGTGAATTACACAGGCTTGACTGTCTGACTATAATACCTTTCCTTTTCCAGTCTGTAATACATTTACAAATATTTTCCACTGCTTCTCGTGGAATGGGGTACTGCTTCTGATAAGGTGGTAACCTGTCTGTAGGCTCCTCTGCCCTTACAGTCTACAGCTTTTTGAACATTTCTTCTGTCTGTACCACTGTACAGATCATGGCATCGTTATTTCTCCACAATATCTTGTTATTAAAATCTAACACAACACCTAATTCTGACATAATGTCCATCCCCAAAATGGTACTGGCACACTGAGGATGTAACAATAATTTTGCTGTTATCCTTTTCCCTGGCTGATTGGCTTTATTCAAGAATCTAATCTCTAAAGGCTTGCTGCCGACTGCAGCTATCTTTGACCCTTCAAACCCTGATAGTGTGAGAACTGTACTTGGGCCCTCTGGCAGAGGTTTGTTTGTAACTGAAACTGAAGCCTCTGTATCACGTAACACATTGTGCCACAATTCCTTTCACATGAGTAAAGAAATGTATGGTCTGCTGTCCTTTCCAACCTAGAATGAAGTCAAATACACCAAATGATTTGGTACTGAACTATTACAGCCTTCATACATATTCTGAAAATCTGGTATGTCACTATCAACATTAACTTCAGCTACAGCATATTTCTGATCATCTTTCGGGTTTGGACTCTGAACACCACTTATGTCATTCACCCTGTCATTGACCATAGTGGGCTGTCTTGTATCTAAAATGGGTCTATATTATATCATTGAATGCTTAAAAAAGCGAACAATGAATAACTAAACCCATGTAAGTGAAAGCTTACAATCTCAAAAGCTCAAAACAGCAATTTTTTTCCAAGGGAAAAAAAGTCGCTGTTCCAAAAAAAAAAAGAAAAAAAATTAAAATAATACATAAAGTGGGGGGCTTTGCCACCCACACCCCCTAATGTGGGGGGCTGTGCCCCCCACACATCCCTACTTAAATATACCAACTTCAAGATTGCACTACAGTGCCGAAAACAGCAAAGTAATGGAAGCGACCAAATGAATTCTTTCCTCTGGGAAAGAATTTGCTTAAAAGCTGCTTTGCTATTTTGCATTTTGGTTGTTTTAAGTTCGACCAAGATGCATTCAATATAATGCATCTTTGGTCATCTAATAGGAACCCTCTAAAATGCTGACAGTATTTTCTGTCTCTACCCGTGCACTATGTGCACTTTTCTTTAGAAAACAATAAATCACTGTTAACTTTACTAGGAGCATAAGCTTTAGGAATTGTAGGTGCTGTGTCTGGTTCAGATTTTAAACTGTTCAGAGAAGGATACAGTGACTCATACTGTGAATAACAAGGTGGTTTGTCAGTAATTTTATTTACTGCCCCACCCTCAGATTTTTTTAACCTGTCTAGCTTTATTGGAAACAGCTGTTTTTACACGCTTGTGTTTTTATGTTTAATATTTAGGGCACAGGTTTTTTTACATGCCCAAGCTTTTTACAAAAAAAAAATAATTGCTGGGACTGGAGAAGTCTGTTTTACTGTTGCAATATTAGTATTTACAGACAAAAAAAAAATATTACTGGCATTTGATGCTTGTAAAATTTGTTTCTGTTTAACCACTAAATAGACAGCTTTTTTAAGGTCTTGGCTGTAGCAATTACATTTAACGTGATAGTTGTATTCAGTCCCTGAAATCTTTGCAAAAAAGTTTTAATTACTTGTTTTTGTACATTATCTTGTTTTATTTGTTTGTTAGAGTAATTGTGCACTATGGCATATGCTAAAGAAAACAATGCTGAAGTTTTTATAAGATTGTTTGTTTTAGTTATTCTGAATTGATTTAACAACCTAGGGTTAAAACGTTTTCTGTGTTAAAGCTTGTAAAGCTGCATTTAGCTGGGCATGACGGCTATTAAGAGGTAAGTCATGTATGTTAATGTAAGTTTTAAGAGTTTTAGGAAGAAAAGCTTTAAAGCATTTTGACATTTTTTTACTTTAAATAACGTCAGTATTATTGCAGCAGTTTTTAAAAAACATAAGATTCTAAAATAATTTCTTCATGCCATCCCATTTAGGAAGTAACTGTAACAGTTTTGATGGATGATGTGATGCTCAAGCTGTGTTTACACCCACTACATCTGCAGCCAAAGATTTGGACTGAAAGGAAGAATGTCCTTCATGGATGCATCTGCAGTCATAACAACTGGGTTGTCCTGTCGTCAGGCAGCCCTTCAGTCGGCCGGATTCCAAAGTCCGGATCCGGCTTCGGCTGATGTCGCACTTCACCCGACGTCATCTCTGTTGGTCTTCGGGTATAAAAGCATCAGCCGACGCCATTTTCCTCAGACAATCTCCAAATGGATAGGAAATTGCATACGATTCTGTTACTCCTTCCATGGAAAACCAATTCCACAGAACATAAGACCTCATTCAACAAGGGCAACAGCCACTACCACAGCCTTCTTACGAGGAGTGGCAACCAAAGACATTATTGAGGCGGCTACTTGGACCTCCGTGCATACATTTGCCAAGCATTATAATTTGCCTCTATATTCCAGATCCCGAGCAGGGTTTGCCACTGCTGTACTGCAAGGGATCCTAAACACACCATAATCTACTTTTATCCTCCTCCCTAGTTGGCTATGGTATTCCACCCAGTTGTTATGACTGCAGATGCATCCATGAAGGACATAGTACAGTTTTGTACCTACCATAAATGTAGATGTCCGAACTGGATAGCATCTGCAGTCAGGATTACCTCCCTCCTTCCCCTCTGTGGTACTCTAGGGTGTTTACCCTCCTAATAGCTAGCTGGTGGGGAGTCTTTTATGGTGTATTTGTTTGTATATATGTACATACATGCTTATTTTTGTGTTTACCTCTATCTTTTTGAAACATTGGCATCTATCCAAATTTTAGCCTTCAAGAGGGCTACTGGCATCTGGGGCAAGAAACACTGAGGAAAATGGCGCTGATGCTTTAAGACCAACAGAGATGACGCGGGTGAAGTGCGACATCAGCTGAAGCCGGACCGACTTTGGAATCCGCCGACTGAAGGGCTGCCTGACGACAGGACAACCCAGTTGTTATGACTGCAGATGCTATCCAGTTCGGACATCTACATTTATGGTAGGTACAAAACTGTACTTTGTCTTTGCTTTGTTAAGTCTTATGTAGCTGGTTTTAAGATCTGCTTATTAGTTTTAAGAAAGTTTTTTGGTTTATTAATAAGTTTTTCTGTATTCGGTTTAAAAGTAGTAATGTACTTATTTTTGTTTGCAAGCCTTTTTTATAATTTTGAACTAATTTATTCTGTTTACTTACAGTATTACTGGCTGCATTTTAACTTGACAGAATTGAATTATAATCTGGCAATAAGTCAGCGTGAACCTTTTTTGTGAAGCATTAAATTTGTTAACTAAATTATGTAAAGTATTAATTGTTACAGCATGCACTGGTAGTACAGCTGTTTGAATAACACTAACATTAGTGGCTTGAGTACTGGAATTTTGATACAATGTATAGTTATGCATGCTTAGCATAGCTTTAACAAGAACCCGAAATTTAGCAGTGTGCTTGAAAAAATTCTGTTTTTACACTGAATACATTGTTGTATAACTTAATTTATAATTTTTGACTATACAACAGCAGGTGATTTAACTGTAGAGATATCTAGGCTAACTGAGCATTTACTAGCAAGTTATAAAATATATGTTAACAAAAGTTATGTTATGCTTACTTAAGGAGAATGGAATGTCGTTTGTAGTGGCTGTTTTCTGAAAAATTGAGAGCTGGAGTTGTTGAAGAAGTTCTCTTTAGAAGTATGAATATACTGCCCCCGTCTGGAAAAACACTGGTGTGACTAAGTTTGAAACTGAATGATATTTTTACTGAAAGAGTGGTTTGTAGCACCATTGATTACCTTTACTGGGGCCTTTTAACTGCAAAACCTTTGGAGTGCTGTTGAAACATTTGTAGTATTTTTGCTGTGGTGACTTGGAAGAACTGTCACTGTGAACTTACTAAAATACATGCTCTACTAGAAACTGGAACTGAAAGAATTACACAGTACAGCTGTTTTTGTTTTTTTTATTTATGTAGTTGCTGGGTTGCAAGAATTAAATATTTTTTTCCAGACAGCAGGCCTGTTCGACTGCCATTGTAAAAAATGTTTATTGTAGTGTGTAACATTCAGTAAAAAGAAGCAAATATAAATGTCATAACAGCATATTTAAATCAGTATAACTAGAAATACGCATATAGCATAACTATAAGCACAAATATAATAACTTCATCTGAACAGGTCTTGCATCAGACTTGACTGACCTGCTATCCTGAACACTACATATTATATCATCTCAGCTCAGTGATTTTCCTCTATAGACTACATCCATGCCCCCGTCCCCCAAACCTAAGTTCTCAGGCTATGTTTTGTTTTGTAGCCTCGCAGGTGCCTGACTGTTTCATTATCTAACATTTTCTTGATTCTTCCCTTGAAAAAAAAACAGAAAGTCTGCAGCCTTCCCTTAAAAACTGTTATCTCATGCTCAGCCAGCAAGGTCATTCTTCCTTTCTGTTTTTCTAAAATGTATGCATAAATAAAACATAATTTCTAGGCCTACTTTAGCCTGTCTAATGTCTAATAGCTACTGTAAAATGAAAATCCCTGACAGTGTAAAAGCATGCAAGTTACTCTGCAATGAGGCAGTTACAGTGCCTATGCAAAATGCCTGTTGGGAAGGGATTAGGTGGGTTGGAGCAGGGAGTTTTACATGACAAGCATCTAGCCTGCTCCCTAACATCAGACATTCACCCTTCAAGTAAACAAATGGGCTAATAAGGACTATAGGATGGGAACACATATTCTGGGGATATCTGCCTCACACTCCTGGAAAGGGCAAATAAGCCAGTGAGGTAGAGAAAGTGCAGCCACTGGACAAGTCACATAGGAGAACTTAAAAAAAAGGAACTATATTATCTCATATGAGTGCATTATACTGGGTCTACTTAATAAGATTGACAAACCAAAAGACTGAATCCCAAAAGACTGAAAATTCAAAATACTGAACACATTTTTTAATGCAGAGTCAAGCCCCCTGTACCCCATATGTGGGGAGCTGTGCCCCCACACCCCCTGGTAACTATATATGCCAACTCCAAGTGGAGAAAGGCGAATTCCATCATTCAGTATTTTGAATTTTCAGTCTTTTGGGATTCAGTCTTTTGGTTTTTCAGTCTTCTGAAGTAGACTCATTATACCACATGTTTTAGTACTGTTAGAGCAATGAAATCTATCTTCTCAAGAGAAGGTTTTTAAGATGACGTGATCTCAAACAATGGTCAACTTATGAGTCAAAATGTTATAATTTGTGTGAAATATGGGGAATTTAAACACATGTTTTTAAATATAAAATATCTACAAAATGACAGAAAAATAAATTGAATGTTTCAAAATGTGAAGAATCATTAAAAAGTATAATACTTGCGACTTCGGTGGCATAGAGCGATAAAACCCTGACTACAGCCCAGCTGACCTAGGTTCATTTAGTAGCTTGGGCAACTGACAGAGTGGCTCGGAGGGTTGGGTATTCCCATCCTGGGGTGGTCAGTCCTGAGGATGTTCCCATGTAACGATCCCTGGTAGAAGCCAGGGACAGGTGAGTGGGTGCAGTTTAAAAAGTGATAAGGAAGGGGAGTTTGACTGATCTGCTGGTGAGATGGGGCAATATACATAGGTTCATAGATTCATAGCCTGGTACAAGGCTATCGGCCCTAGGACCTATACAAGCCTAGCCATAACAATTCCCTGGCTATTTATTCCCACAATATTTACTTCCTTGGACGCCTGTCAAGCAGGGCAACTGATGTGATCCCCGTGGTGAATTTCCTATCTCCCATCCAATCATCAAGGTTCCTTTTGAAGAAGGCCAAAGAGGCACCCTGTTTGACATGTATGGGCAGTCTATTCCAGAGTCTGGGGAGTCTCTGGGTCAGGAACCTACCAGCAATATACCTATTGAATAGCCCCCTCATGATGAGACCAAGAGACCAGTGGGACGGTGGTAACCAGGATAGGCCATAAAAGAAAAATGCCCCAAGCAGATGGTATAATGGCCAAACCTTCCAGGATGCCCTTAGGATTCATGATATCCCCTGCCACATGAAGAAAGCCTGGAGGGTACTAGGAGGCAGCAGGTAGACCTGGGCATGGATGTAGGGCAGTGGGATATGGTGATGTAGGATGATGTAAGCGAGAGCCAAGAAAAGAATGTAATACTTCTGGCAACTTGGACTGCTATTTGTCAACAATGGAGTAAAGAAACATGACATTACATTCAATATTTATTTGTATTTGTTTATGTGGAGGGTCCAGTGGGCCTAGCTGAGCCCATTTTCAGTGGAGGCCTGGGAAGAAAGGTTCCAAATGGATTAAACAATACATACATGAGAAAACAAATACAGAGAATTTACAGTCAAAATATATAAATAATGTGAGTACAACAGTATAGAGTATTTACATATATTATACACATTTACATGGTATTATTAGCTGTATTAATGAGGATTCTACAAATAGAATATCAATTATTTGATTATTACATCTGAAGGATAGTAGGAATGAGCAGCAGATAAGTTAGAAAGGTGGGACACTTGCACATGTGATCAGTTATTGTAAGAGAGAGATGGAGAAGTTGTGCAAGTGTACAGCTAGAATAAGGTATGAGGTATAGAGGAAGGAGTCAGGGTATAGAGTGTATTATATTGGCACATGTGCATAGCCAGAGACAGGTAAGGTGTTGTCTGACGGACTTCTTAAAGAGAGCTGGATTGCTGATGGCACTGATTGAAGGTGGGAAGAATATTCCATTGTTGTGAGAAAGTAAAAGAGTAAAGCATCTGACCATCTGAGAGATGTGTTTTTTCAATTTTGAGCAGCAGTTTGTTTTCAGATCTAAGAGGTCTGTTTGGGTGATACAGAGTGAGTAAAGAAGAAAGAGGAGGGCAACTTGATGGTTTATATATATACATTTTTGTGCAGTAGTTAATTGTAGATAATTCAGATAATGTGGTAGTTCAAGCCAGTTTAATTGACAAAGAGATAAACAGTGGTGGGCTGAAAATTTAACATTTGGTGCAAATTTAGCATTCATATTGTAGCATGAGCCAAGTTTGGTTTTCAGGGAGGACTGGATGTTGGTAAGGATAGGGGCCCAATATAATAGAGATGGTAGCAGAAATGAAGAGGCTAGAGCTTTTTAAGCAGTGAGGCTAAGGAAATAGTTGTGTGTATAGAGGATATCCAATTTTTGATGTGTTCTTTTATGTTGTTGTGGATATGGAGGTCAAATGTTAGGTTTCATCTATGATGACACCTAGCAGCTTAGTATTTGGAACAACTTCAATTATAGTATTGTTTTGGGAGTGGACAGAGAATTAATTCTTGTTAAGGGGGTAGTTTTTGGGGTTTGAATATTAAGAGTTTAGTTTTATTAGGATTTAGAGCGAGATGATTATTGGGCATCCAGATTTCGGTTGATGTAAAGGCATTTTGGGTAAGAAGCTGTAACTCCGATATGGATTTGACAGTGCAGCTGATTGTAGAATAATCTGCATATTGGATGACTATGCTTTGAGTAAGAATGGTATGGAAGTTATTAATAAATATGGTAAATAGGAGGGGGCCCAATATGGATCCTTGGGGTACACCTGTTGTTGTGTTTAGAAAAGGTGAGAAGGAATGTTGCCATTTGATGGATTGTTGCCTATTGCTGAGATAGTTTGAGAACCAGTTTAGAGTTGGTGGTGAGATGCCCAAGTTTGTGAGTTTGGTGAGAAGAAGGGAATGGGATACCATATTGAAGGCCTTAGATGGGTCAAGGAATAGTGAGGGGACAATGTGACCAGCAACACGGGCTCTGTTTACTGTGTCCATAAAATAAATGAGAGCTGTGCTAGTACTGTGACCTGGCCTAAAACCATGCTGAGTAGGAGAAAGGATTTGGTTTTGAACCATATGATTAAGAAGCTGAATATGAACACATTTTTGTAATATTTTAGGGATGGGAGAGAGAATAGCAATGGGTCAGAAATTGGAGATGTCAGAATTATTGCCGCCTTTATGAAGTGGAAGAACATAAGCTTTTTTCCAAACAAGTGGTACTTGGGACTGCTGGATAGATTTATTAAGGAGAATGCTGATGGGTTAGGCAATGGGGTTTGCAGATAACTGTAGGAATTATGCAGGTAAATTGTCAGGTGCATTTGTACAAGGTTTGAGTTTATGAAGGAGTTTTTTTTTTACAATGGAGGTTGCTATAGAAGAGAGTGTAAAACTGGATAGAGAGGAAGTTAAGGAATGTGATGAAGATGGTTCATCTGGGTTGGAGTTTCTTTGTGGGAAGGTGGTGGTGGGCTTAGCTATGGTATCTATAAAATATGAGTTAAATAATGAGGCTATCTCTATAGGTGTTTTGTCTGGATTATGGCAAGGATTATTATTTGAACCTGGATGAAGTAGGGAATTGATTATACCCCAGAATTTCTTTGGATTTTGTTTATGTTGGTCTTGAAGATTTTGCAAGTGTTCTTTTTTATTTTTAAGGACTAGTCATTTCACTTGACTGCATAGCTGTTTGTATTGAATGAGGTCAGAAGGATTTTTATTTTTTTGCCAGGCTTTCCATGCTTTGTCACTAGTAGTTATGATTTGCTTTGTGGGTTTGGTCCAGCTGGCATGATTAGCCTTTACTCTTTTTTGACGAGTGGGGTTAAGCTATTCAAGATATTAACAAATGTTGAATTGAGAAAATCAACAACATCATCAAGAGGGAGTGATTTTAATGTTGCCCAGTTGATGCCTTTTAGGATTTCATTAAAGGTGGTAGGGCAGATGTGAAATAAATCTCTGGTTTGCTTAAATTGGTGTTTATTGAGTCCTGAGTTAGTTTTACATATTATAAAGGCAGGTAGGTGGTCATTAATACTATTTGTTAGTGTGCCAGACAGCCAGAGGATGAGATTTTGTGGGGCTCAGTAACCAGGACCCAATCCAGGATTGAGCTTTTGTCATTTTTATTGCTGGGTCTAGTTATGTTAGTGATAATCTGGGTATAGTTTAATAGGTTTATGTTGGTAGATGGATGCTGATTAGAGATATCAAGCCAGTTTATGTTAACATTTCCTAAGATGATTGTTTCATTTGTAATATTATGAGATGTCCAGGTAAGGATATCTTCTAGTATAGGAATATTATTGCCTAGGGGATGTATAGGACCACAATGCAAAGGCTTTTACAGTTATTCAGTTTTATGAAGGCTACTAGTATCGCTGTTGAGGAGAATTGTGGGACAGGCTTAGTGTATGGAAAAACAGTGAAGACATTTGGGTATATTAAGGCGACACCTCCACATTTTTTCTGTAGTCTATCTGTTCTAAGGCAAGCACAGTTAGGGGCTAGGAATTCAGCATCTTTGATACATGGTTTTAGCCATGTCTCTGTAATGGCAGTGAAGTCGGGTTTATTTTGGGTTAACCAGGCATGAAGGTGTGGGATTTTGTTTCTTATGCTTTGCAGATTAAGGGTTGTAAAATTTAGTGATTTTAAGGAGTTAGGGGATTTGTAAGTGATGGGAGAGAGACCAGGATTTGGCTGTATGTCTCCACATCACATTATGTTGAAGTAAATAGGGAGGGTTACAGGTTGCAGTTTCTTTTTAGTTTTGTGGTGGTAGTCTAGAGCAAAGATAGTGTTATTATCTTTAGGAAGGGGAGGATTTTTAGTTCGGTTTGTAAGATTAAGTCTGTTGAATATAGACTAGATGTTACTGCGTGTAACTGGTGAGAGATTGTGTAAGTGTAGTGGTAATTGATTGAAGCAGGTTTGTAAGATAAATAGGTTGCTTGGTGTGATGTTAATTGCAGTAGGATACAGAAGGATAGAGAGAGAGTAATGAGAATGGTCATGGAGATGATAGACATTGTAGAGAGGCGATTTATGTTAGTGAGAAGAATGTTATGTATAGGAATAAGAGTGTTATAGGGATGTATAACTAGGAAGTTTAGGAATAGTAGCGCTATAGGGAAGTATATGTAGAATGAACAGAGCTTAAGGTAGATTAGAGAGGTAGGATAGTAACTAAGGAATTATTGAGAGTAGGTTAGAAAAGGATGTCTAATAATAAGGAAGTTGGAGGACTGGAAAATTAGAAGGAAGATTAACTGAAAAGAGGACTAAGATAAGGGGAGTAGGGTAATACAGCAATTGTTATTGGGTGTAGGAGAAGATGGGAGTGGTTAGATTTATAGGGAAATTTTGGTAGGTTGAGATGGGTGGGTAGAAGGAGTTAGGTTATGCATAAAGGTAATTGTAATGGATGTGGTTGGGAATAGGGGTAGAGTAGGGGAACAGAGTGACCCCAAGCAAAGCGAGGGCGAATGGAGTGGGCTAAAACAGGAAAAGAGAAGTGCCTTGAACAAGAAGAACAATCAGTGAATGCTACAGGTAAGAAAAGGGAGAGAGCTTGTATTTCTCTTATGAGGATGGACTAAGAACTTGTTTATTATGGGAGAACACATGGGAGTAGTGTTTGTGGGATGCTGAATTACATAGCGGAATGAATAAAACTATTCAAGGTATAGAGCAGAAGCAGGCAGGCACGTGTTACTACCCACTCAGAAACTGATGGAAAGACACCTGAAATCTAAATTACCTATTTTATACTCTTTATTTGTTTCTAACAGTAAAAGTAATGAAAAAGAATGGTTGTGAGAATGTTAGTATGCACACAACATCTATGATAAATCAGCCAAGCATTTTACTGCTTTGGAGAAAGGGAAAAAGATAAAGATGGTTGTTGAGCAAATTTTGCAGTGCATTGGCTGCCTACATAGTACTCATACATGTTGTGTGGTAAATGGTCTTACTCTATACAATGCAAGGTCCTGATTATCAAATTTATAAAGGTAATAAAAACATTTATGCAAGTAAGCAATCTCCAGTAAATTTAAAATAATGTGAATTTGGATATGTCTAATGAGATGCAAAGATTAAAGCTGCAAAGTCATGTAACATCATCTCTGAATAAAAATGAATTGAAAATTGGTAAGCCCATTCAAAAAGAAAAATCTTCATGAATTTTTTGACTCACTTTGTCCCCACTTTCTGCCAGTTATCAGCCCCTCCCAGCCAATTCTCCAATTTGCTCCTTATCGCCAAGTGAGTGTCAGTCAGGAGGGGCCATCTTTTAGGCAGCCATTTGGGTGGTTAGTAACCTTTTTCTTTATTTTTGCCCTAACCTCCTGTGCACACTCAGCACAGCATGTAGGAAAGGGGATGCGGACTCAATAGACCATGAAGGACACCTTCCTCACTTCCGCAAGGAATGTTCTGTTCAAACAGCTCCAATCCTAGTTCAATGCACGGGAGTTGAATTCCCTGGTGTCAGTTAGGGAAATCACAAACTACCCAGTGACCTTTTGAGTGCATACAACTCTCCCTACCCCATCCCGTGGATGTTAATTGAACCTCGGTTGCCTTGGTCACAGTCAGGGCTCTATCCCTCTGGTCCATGGACCTATGCTAACATTCTTCATCATTTACCTGGAGCAGACACTGCTGCAGCTGAAAGAAGAGTACTGAGTTTAAAAGTTACAGTATCCTCATCTGAACATAGTACCGAAAGTATAGTCATTTAATCAAAAAGCCTAACAGATGCATTGACTGTACAAAGACTGCAAAATTGAAATGTCTTAATTAGCATATTAATGTTTAGTGAATTATAACTGTAATACACATAATACACCTCTTATAACAGCTTGCATATAAAAGCAATGTCTAATATGTACACAAATTACCTTTCCTAAGTGGAGATCACACATATTATATGTATGTGAGTATATCTTTAAACAGGTGCTAATGCCGTGGAATATAATCTTAACTACTGAGCAGTCCTGCAAGAAATGTAGGAAAGTAAACATCATGTTTTATGTCTCATTCTCTGAGATACCTGGTATGTGTGTGAGTGTTTGTGTATATATGACAAGAGAAGTGAGGGACAAAACAACCCCAAACCAGAAAGAAAACTTTTAAGATACTTTTGTAAACTCTCATTCATGCAACAACAAAATGGAATGTGACCACATGAACTAGATCTGTTTTAAAGCTGTAGGTATTAGTGACGTTGGCTAGCTAGTGCTGTTGTTCACCCCAAAAACTAGTGCCCCTAACCATGGCAACCTTGTTTCCCAGCAAAAATATAAGGCATGCCAACTCACACAAACAGCCAGTGCATAATCCCTTAACTCACTTTAACTATTCAAAACATATTTATGCAGCAAATCTTTAAAAACTAAAACCTAGACAGAACTTCCTGCATCCCTGCTATACCACACTTTAAACAAAGAGCACAAATAATTAAATATTAATCACACAAAAAATACGTATGTTATTATAACTGTGAAATACCAACCCTAAAACACAGGAGAAGAATACAATAGTATAATGCCAGAAAGACTTTTAACAGATCCAGGTAACAGCTTGTGAAAATTATCTGTGAAAAAAGGGTATCCTTGTATATTCCTGACACTTATTTGGGCTAACATTGCTAAAAGAGCCCCTTGGTGAATTAGAAACATATAAAGACAAATGTCATGTGCTAGAAATAGAGCCTGATAAAAACAGGCAGCAATATGAGAATCTAAGGGAACAACGTTAAAAGAAAAGGTGTGCCACAACAGAAAAAAATAATTTGTTAGCAAAAGTAAAATGAAGCATCTTTACAAGTTAACTCAGAAGTGGTAGCTGGAATAATAACAAGACACAGAACCATAAGCTCTCAACAAATCAGGGACAAATCTCAAAAGAATCAGGGACAAATCTTGAAATCAGGGACACTTTTAAAATATTTGTAATATTGACCAGAGACATTAACAAAATAATAGAATGTGAATTACTATACATTTTCTGAACTAAGTCTATAACTCTAATTATTTTCATTATTTATTAAATGTAATTCACCACCTTTTCTTCAAAATTCAGCAATTTTTTAGGAGGGATTGAGAGGGACAGAGCTAAAATTTGATTCAGATTCAGGGACAGTTGAGAGGTATGCACAGAAACTTCACATAATTGTTCTGGACCCCAGAAGAAGGGAGAAAGAGAGATATAGAATTCCCAATCAAGTACATAGCCATAGCAAAAACAAAGAGCATTACAGTGCTTCTGAAGGGCTGCAATCAAATGAAACTTCTGGGTGGGGCTAGAATTTCCTGGCTCTAAAAATACTCAGTAGAAAAAGTCATAGGTCAAGTATTAAGGCTGACTAACGACAGAACTAGTCCGTCTTCAGAGAAAAAAATATGCTTGTTTGTGTGTGCACACACACACACACACACACACATATATATATATATATATATATATATATATATATATATATATATATAGATAGATAGATATAGATATTTGTGTGTGTCTGTGTATGTGTGCGTGCGCACATGTATACACACACACACACACACACACACACACACACACACACAGATGTGTGTGTGCGTGTGTGTGCGGTGCGTGCGATGTGTGCGTGTGTGCGTGTGGTACTGTGGGTAGCACTGTTGCCTCAGATCATGTGGTCCTGTAGTTCAGTGCTCCACTAAAATGCCTTTGGGGGAGCCTACATTTTTTTTTACATTTGCTCTGGTTTCCTCCCACATCCCAAAGAGAACTCAAACTTTTCCATTGGCACGTGTGATATAGAAGAAATGTCTAGCAAACTACTTCCATTTTCTACTTGCCTAGCAAACTCTGTGGGTGGCAGCATTTCACTGGGTTGCTACAGGAGTCAGATGTGACTCAAAGGCATTGGATATGTGTGTCTCGGTGTGCCTGTTTATATACAAATACACACACACACATTTAAAATACTGTTTTACACATCTGTCCATAACCAAGAATAGAGACCAAAGCTTTGTAATTTGGTAGTTAAAAGATGAGAAATCAAACTGCCCAAGATTTTCAAAAACAAGTAAACAGAAACGTGTGGCAATATTTACATTTCTAGAAATAGAGCTTGGAAACAATGCTGCAGCAGGAGGGAAGCCATACAGGTGACATGCCTAATAATACGGACAGGTTAGGCATCAGCAAACTCTGCTATCACTGGGCTGAGGGACTCCAAATCACGGCAAGTTATCTTATTTTGATATTTTGTTACGTTTGTCAAACCAACAAAAACTACTACTGCAATCTTGTGTATGTAGTAAACCAGGTGGATTATAATAATCCTTTGGATGAGCAGTCCTCAGTATTGGCACTACTTCTTTAAAATTCAAATATATCTCTGGTTGTAGTAATAGTGTTTTATCAAGTTGCAGGCTTCATAATTTCATTAATTGCTTTACCACTGACATAGTGCCCTTGACATAGTTAAGTCCTGCTGGTGGGTGTTCTCTCCACTAAAACCAACATCACAGCTGATTTTGGCACCCATGATACTCATAGCTCTGCTATCCCCTCAATAATCCTTGACTGTTTTAGGACCCTACAAAAGCTACTGCTGACTGGGAGAAAATGAGGAGGAAAAAAAAAGATAATTCCATCTCTGGTTACATGTTTTATGCTAAACAAGGCTATAATACTCATAGGATCCTGTTAGGTTAAAGCCAGTAATCAGTGAATGAACATGTGCAAAGCCCCAAATATTGAAAACCCAAAGCAGCTGATTCAGTGCTTACCTGGATTTTTATAAGAGCAGACAATCTTGATCTTCAGGGATAGTTTTCTCTTTCAGGGAGTTTTAAAAATTCTGTCAGAATACCCGGTAATGTAACTCTCAATTTCTTTGCTCAATAATTCTTGGCAAACTTTTTTTAGTCTCTTTAGAGGAGAAGTTGCGGACAGTAATTAATAAAGAGTTGAAGGATTTTATCTGGGAGGGGAAAAGTGCAAGGGTCAAGTGCGATAAATTAATCCTTCCAATAGAAAAAGATGGTTTAGAAATTACCTGATTTTAAAGGATATTTTAGAACTATACAGTTAAGGCTTATATACATACACAAGCAGAAACCTATAATTCAAAGTGGAAAGGAATGATGATGATGATGCAAGGGGGAGTGAAAAAATAAGGAGAGAGTGGTATTTTGGATGCATATCCGTAAGGAGAATAACAACAGCCACATAGAATATATCTGATGTTGTCAATCTTCATTTATCCTTGACTGATGGGTTTGGTTCTTAATACTGGAACCGACTCTGCTGTTACTACAGCTCACGGTTACCAAAAACTCTCGAGCTTAAGTCCTACCCACAGTGCTTCTCTCCTAGTTACCTCAGATCTCATTTGCCACTTCCATAGACAGACACGTTCACCAGAGCTCTTGAGTTGTCAGTTATTTGGTATAATACATATCTATATCCTTTCTCTAAAGAATATTTATTTGCTTTTTTGTCTCTTTTTGCTATCTGCCCTCTCCTCTTTAGTCAGTTCAGGGTTGTACTTTTTCTATCATCGTTGGCAAGTTCTTTCTTTTCCGTACAGTTTTTGTACTCTTTACTACCATTGTTGGTAGTTTCCTCTTTCCCTTTCTCTCTCATTATTTAAAAGAAAAAAAAAATACTATCATTCTATGTTTCCTCACTGTCTTGTCTGAGAGCATGAGTGGGTGTGTTCGGCATTTATTCCTGTGAGAGTCAGTTTCAGATTAACTTAAATTATGTCTGACAAGCCTAAAGGCCCTTCTGGTTTTAAAAAGTGGCAGAAATACCATCAGAAGATTCTCTTTTCTGATGGGCAATCATTGTGTGTTCTCTGTTTGGGCCCAGTACACTGACAAGAAGACTGCTCCATCTGTCATAGATTTAGTCACCAGGCCCTAGTTGAATGTAAGAATAAACTAATTTTGAAAGGAATGTTACCTTCTGCCTTCATGGAGGCTGTATCTGGTGTTAACAGGGAGAAAAGTAGAACAGAACAGATCTGTCTCCCTCTTCATCCTCCTCTTCTGTTTTGACAGAAAAGTATAAAAAGAGAAGTTCAGTGCCACCTTCTTCCTCAGCACCATCCGCTAAAAGACACAAATCTTCAGTTCATTTATGTTCCTCTGAACCAACTGCTTTTAAGCATATTTCTTCAGTTCCAAAAGTATCTAAGGAGCTGATAGCCCTATCGAAATCTCCACCTTCGGCACTGAGTCCTTTGGTACGGAAACAAATACAAGACAAGACACCAGACCTATCAGAGCGGAGCTTTCCTTGGCATTGATTGGCTCGGCATTGATCAAACCATTTCAGGACCAATCACATCCTAGGACAGTCTACTCACCTTCTATTGATCCTTATGCAGATCAACTGCCTTCTCCTATATTAGAGTGGCCTAAATCACCCTCGGTCCATTCCATCCAAAGCCTTACAGAATTGGATGTGGAGAGGCTGGTGAATAAGACACTCGGTTCCCTATTAGAAGACCGGAGACGTATTCTTTCAAATGCGTCTTGGTCAAACTCAAAAGCCTGAAACGGCAAAATATCGAAGTGGCTTTTAAGCAAATTCTTTCCCTGGGATGTAATGTTTGAAGTGTTTTTTTTTTGTTTTGTTTTTGTTTTTTGTTGTAACAAAAAGGTTCTGACAGTTCGAAATTGTAAGCTTTCGTTTACATAGGGTTGATTAAACACCGTTCACTTTTTTAAGTGTTCGGTGATCTAATATAGACCCAGATTCTCTGGGTGAGGGTCTTACAGGTACAACTTCGGCTCCAGTCCCTATGGTCATGGGAACCCAACCTTCCCTTACCCCGCCTTTTGTTCCTCCTCTAGCTTTATCTGATACTTTAGAGTTTCTGGCTCTGACCCTCCTAGTGCTGACTGCATTGATTCCAGAGAGGCTCTTACCTACAGAATTGGTGATTACTCTGAGCTCTTCTGGTGTTTTGGATCTGGGCACTTATCGGAACTGAGTCTGTGCTGTTGACTATGAGGAGCAGGGGTCAACTTCTAATTTCTCAGAACAGTCCCTGTGCTTCAAAGCATCAGCACGCATTAGTTTGGCTCCAACTTCTGCCTCAGGAGCTATCTGTTTGGAGTGGGGAGTGGCCACAGTTTCGAGGTTGTCCTTTTCGATTCCACAATCCTTCCCTCTTCAGGGGTCTAGGTTTTGAGGTTATGAAGAGAGCCCTCTCTACTGCAGCAAGTCAGTTGGCTCCTTCTTCTTTGGAGACCTTAACCACCCTACCCCCCCCCCCCATGCTCAGATACTCTACCAGCATCTCCATGGGACAGCAAGTGCCCAGACTGCAAGAATCTCTACCCATCTGCCTAACAGAGAGTCCCAGGCAATGGATAGGTTTAGAAAGTGGGTTTATGCTTCATCGACCTTTGCCTTAAGGTCCTTGAATTTCTTGGCACATTTTACCAAACTTCAAAGGGATCTGGTTAAAGAGTTATCCGATATCTTTGCAGGAGCTGTCTCTGAGGAGGTACAAGAGAAAGTTGCTTCCCAGTTAGCTACCCTGGAGCTTGTGTCCAACTCATCCATGATGCTTATTGCACATACAGCCGAAGGGACCACTAGAGCAGCAGGTTCAGGTGTTGTCATTAGGAGACATGCCTGGATGCATCTGTGTGATTTTACAGAGCCATTTAAGTCTTTATTCGTCAATGCTCCCTTTGACAGATCATCTTTTTTTGGCCTAAAAGTTTGTGAAACTATCCAGATGTGATAAAGATGGTAAGACCCTTTCTGCCATGGGTGCACATTTTTCCTCCCCCAAAGATCCTTTGCCATGAATCAGAAGGGCACTGGGAAAATGTGGTTCAAAAAATCCAAAAGGCCTTTCCAAAACACATGTGGAAACAGTTCTACCAGGGGAAGGGGGGGAACTTCAATGGAAGAAGCCATCCACACTGCAGAGTTGGCCTGCAGAATGAGAGCTTCAGGAATTTTTTCCCTGGTAAGCCCTACCAGCGCTCCTGAAAGGAGGCCTGATTACCTTCCTCTGGAGACAGTCAGGGGGTGCTTATCTTTGCACCTAAACACGTGACTAGAAATAACCTAAGATTCTCCCGTGCAAATGATTATATCCAGAGGTTATACTGTACCCTTTTCCTGTTCCTCCAGTGCACAAGAAAATCCCCATTGTTCCACCCAATCAGAGAGCACCAACAGTTATGCAAATACAAAAACTGCTAGAATAAGAGTCATCCAAGAAGTCCCACCAAACCAGAAAGAATCCATAATTTACCCAAGATTCTTTTTAATTCCGAAGAAGACAGGGAGCTGGAGACCAATTTTGGATCTCAGCATTCTGAACAAATTGGTTTGCCAAACGAAATTCCAGATGGTCATGGTTCAGTCCATTCTTCCAATCTTGGAAAAGGACAAATGGATGTGCTCCATAGACCTTCAGGGTGCATATTTCCCTACAATTCCAGCTGGGTGCCAGTCATTACCAGGTCAGACTTCTGCCCTTTGTCTTCACCACAGCCCCCAGAGTGTTCACCAAATGCATGGCAGTAGTAGCAGCTCACTTGAGACTGTAAAGATTCTGAGTGTTTCCATATCTTGATGACTGTCTCATTACTGCTTCAACCAGGCATCTGTTAATAAAAGCAAGATACTACATTTTCCAGATGTGTACAAAGCTAGGAATAAATGTAAATTACAAAAAAAAATCACAATTGACTCCTAGAGTTCATAGGAGCAATGCTCAAAACAAAAACTGTCATAGTTTCCCCTCCTTCTGCAAGGCCACAAAAAAATCAGAGAACAAGTTCAAAGGATACAACATAACAAGAAAGTGTCAGCCCATCTAGTCTTACAAGCCCTAGGTTCAATGGTTGCGGCGATTACATTACTTCCCTTGGCAAGGTACCACATAAGAATTCTTCAATGGCTACTTGCATCTAGGTGGTCAATACTTTATCAGCCTATATCAGATCAGATTTTGATCACCAATCTTTACAGAAAAGATCTAGCTTGGTAGCTGTACTTGGAAGAGATTCTTCTGGGCTGTCTCTTTGTCCTAGCACAGCCCAAGGCCATAGTAACCATGGACACCTCCCAGATGGGGCGGGGGTGCTATTATCTGGGCAAGACAGTCCAAGGCACTTGGTCCCTTATGGAGGCCAATTTGCATATTTACGTTCTACAGATGACAGCAGTGCTTTTCAGACTACTCTCCCGTTGGGAACAATTGTAATTCAAACAGACAATATGTCAGTGGTTTGGTACATCAACAAACAGGAAGGAGCCAAGTCTTTCCCCCTATGCCAAGAAGCACTCAGAGTGTGGCAAAGGGTGATTTCTTCCAACCAATTTGTGATAGCAACACATATTCCAAGGAGCTCCAGTGTGATAGCAGACAAACTGAGCAGGTCTAGTCTTCTGCCTAATGAGTGGTCTCTCAATCCCAATGTGACAAAAAGGATTTTTCATTGATGGGGCCAGCCTTGCTGAGATCTCTTTGCCTTGCCTCTAAACAAGTGCAGCAACTACTTTGCCCTGATCCCCCCTCCAGTGGAGTCACTGAGGGATGCTCTTCTACACACTTGGTCCCCAGGACCTCTATATGCCTTTCCTGTGATTTCCTTAATTCCAAAGTTTTTACAGAAGGCAATTTGGTTGAAGAGCAAAGTAATCCTCATTGCTCCTTATTGGCCTCAACAGATATGGTTCTCGTTTCTTTGGCCTTATCTGATACAAAAACCATGGAATCTGGACCCAGATCCAGACCTGCTATCCCATCCAGATGGTTTGACTCACCCCAACATTGTGAACCTCAGCCTGACAGCTTGGTTCCTCCAGTTCCATTAATGCCAGGTGGATGAACCTTTCTTCCCCAGTACATCATATTCTGTTAGCTTCCCATAAGCAATCCACCCATAAAGCCTATGGGAGCAAATGGAAGAAATTCACCTTTTGGGCTTGAGAAAAGGATATTGATCCCTTTTCGGCTCCTATTGACAAAATTCTAGACTTTTTAGCTTTCCTTTTCAATACAGGAGCTTCTCCTTCAACTATTAAAGTTCAGCTAGCAGCCATTTCCATTTTTTTCCATAATGGTTTTTAGGAATATTCCTTGGTTTCCTTAAGACTTTGCAAGGCCATTCTAAAAGGAATTCTGTTATTAAAACCTCCTTATAAGGATCCTACCCTACCTTGAGATCTTAATTTAGTCTTACATGCAGTTGTACGATCACCCTTCGAACCATTTGCTAACTGTGATTTAACATTTTTATCTGGAAAACATTATTTCTAGTGGTAATAACTTCTGCCAGATGAATTTCAGAAATATAGGCCTTATCTTGTAAATCTTCTTATCTCATTTTCGATAAAGATAGAGTCTCCTTAAGGACAAACCCTTCCTTTCTACCTAAAGTTTTGTCAGATACCAATTTAAATCGGTTCCCTACTGAAATTGCGAAGGTCCACTTACCCAAATACAGAAATGTCGACACATATACATCGAACCGCAAAAACACTGATCATCCTGAAGCACAAAATCCAAAATGTCAAATCGTCATGGTTGGCCCTTCTGTGGTACAGCTCCGTAAGGTAAGTGTGCGATAGTTACGAACTTTAGGGTTAGGGTGTGGGTTAAGGTAAGTGCATAGATAGTAATGTATGTAAGGTTAGAAGTAGGGTTTTGTTAAGTGTATGTGTGTGGGTTATTTATCTTGTTTGGGTATAGCTCCGTAAGGTAAGTGTGCGATAGTACGAACCTTAGGGTTAGGGTGCGGGTTAAGGTAAGTGGATACATAGTAATGTATGTAAGGTTTAGTGTAGGGTTAGAAGTAGGGTTTTGGTTAGTGTATGTATGTGGTTTATTTATTTTGTTTAGGTAGGTAGTATGCAGCACATGGTGGGGTTCGACTACTATGACGGTTCGAGATTTTGAATTTTGCGGTTTAGGGCATTTGGTGTATTTGCAGTTTGGGTAATATGTGTCGATGATTCCGTATTCGCTGAATAGGACTTTCGCAGTTCTAATATAGACCCTTTAAATCAAACCACCAATCTGCATGTCTTCTCCCCCAACTTTTCAGATAAAGGTGAATATGGTTTACATTTATTAGATGTTCACTGGCAGTTATGCCTTTATTTACATAGAACAAAAGGGATAAGGAAATATGATCAACTTTTTGTCTCCTTTTCAAGTACAAGACTTGGTAAATCAGTGATGAAGGTTACCTTAGCCAGATGGCTCAAAGATTGTATTTCATTTATCTACCACACAAACAAAATTGATTTGCATGTTCCTATAAAAGCTCATTCTACAGGAGCTGTGGCTACTTCTGCAGTTTTCCAGTCTTTAGCTTCAATGGATGACATTTGTGCAGCAGCAGCCTGGGCTATTCCACACACCTTCATTAACCATTACAAATTAGATTTGGTCACCAGGGGAAGAGCCTCTTTTGGTTCAATGGTGCTCAGGAGTATACTGCCGTGAATCCTGTCAGGATCAAACATAGCTGGGGATTCTGTCCTATCAGTCAAGGATAAATGAAGATTGACAACATCAGATAAAGAAGTTATGTATTCACTGTAATCTTCCATCTGTGTTATCCATCTTCATTTATCCTTGACTCCCCTCCCTCCTTCCCCCTACCAAAGAGTACAAAGAAGGTCATTATAGCTTGTTTAGTGGCAGTGTACTGTCTAGGAGCAACACACTGAAATACATTACTGTGATCATTATTATTTTTCACTTTCCTCACTATCACACAATAGGCATCAGGCATGTATACTAGTAGCTGCCTTTGAGGGGCAGGGGTGAGGAGTGAAAGGCATGCTATCTGGGTATTTATGTATGCATATATAAACAGCAGTCACTTGAAATACATGAGTGTGGCCATTTGAGCCTCTGCTTTTATCCCAACTTAACACAAGAATGATGTGCAGACAGTGACTGTCTTTTTTTGGCTCAGGGTTAGGGAAGCAGGCAGTGGCATTCCCAGACAGGATTTATTTATACTGTCAAAACATTTGTCCTGATAGCTTATTGTGAGCTACTATTTTGTTAGCATTGAACATTAAGCTTTAGGAACAAATTTTCCTTTCTTTGAAAGAAAAAAAAATAAGACTGTAATTCTTTTCTTACTCGTGGTTTTTGTTCAGGCCACAACTGGATCAAAATGTTGGGAAACTGCTCTAAAATAAACCTCAGAGCATCTGTAATACTATGGTTTGGTTCCCAGAACCCCGGCTTAGTTGAGTTGTTTCTTCACATTTCTTACAGTGCTGTCTTGGTCAGGTAAAGTATGTTGAAAGGATGCAGGGAAAAGCAAAGATGAATGGCAATACTGAATTTCTTTCCTTAATCATGATTTCTATTCAAACCATCATTGGATGAAAAGGTTGTGAAAAACTTTCAAAAGCAATTCAGAGCATATAAAAACCATGGCTTCTTGAAAGAGCTGAAGAGTAAGACAAAATTAGGAAAAGGAAAAAAGGCATGTGAAGAACCTAGAATGGAAGAAAACAGGGAGAAGCACTGCAAGATGTGTGCAGGGGGAGTGAAACACTAGGCAGTGGGGGTACCACTGAGCCCTTTGCCTATGGCACCATTTCACCAAAGGCCAGCACTCTATATAGGGTTGTTGTAATACATCATCATTGCAACTAAATGCCAGTAACTGAGAATATCCCTCTGTGAGATTGGCCAACATAGTGTGGTACTCAGGCCTATCATAATATAACAGAATTGTAGCTATAGTTCAGTCTGTGCATACTACTCTAAAACTATGTAGCATGAACAAAAAGGTTGCTTATGAGGGGTGGCAGTGATAGGGTGATACTTAGACTGAAAGTGCCTAGAGTTCCCCAACTAAACACTTGCTGGTGGCCCCAAAATGCTAGCACTGTCCCTGCCGATAAAATAGGTTCATAGGTTCATACTAGGCTATCTGCCCGAGGGCATTTACAAGCCTAGCCCATCGTTTTGTGGCTTACGCCACCCCTTTAGTATGGGGAACTATACCCATTATTTTGCTGTGCCTCTGTCGAGCAGTGACACTGAGGTAATCCCTGGGGTATATCTGCGATCTCCCATCCATTGGTCAAGATTTCTCTTGAACAAGGCCAGCGAGGTGCTCTGCCTCACATGTACCGGGATTTTGTTCCACAGCATAGGGAGTCTTTGGGTGATGAATCTATCCCTCCAGCACGTCCTATTAATAGCCGTGTCGAGGTTTAAGTCTCCGCCCTTGTGGCTCTGATGGATCTAGATTTTTGAGGTGAAGCATATTCATCAAATCTGGGTTTGACATGGCCTTGTATGTTAGGCAAAGGTCACCTCTGAGCAAGCGGTGGCGACTGAATAGAGCTGGAGTTCTTTCAGTCGGGCAGCATAGGACAGATTTTTGAGACCCTTTATCCTTTTGGTGAGGAACTTTTGTGGCCTCTCCAGCTGCTGCAAGTGTCGGGTCAGATACATTCCGAATGGGGCATTGTACTCAATCATTGGTCTGATGAGTGATGAGTAAAGGGAGACTATGACCTCCCTTGATCTAGATGAGAATCCCTTCATGATAAGGTGGGCAATGTAGAAGGTCTTCCTAACTACTTTAGCTACATGGGTGTCGAATGACAGACTACTATCAACCTGGGTCCCCAGGTCCCTGATAACTTCTTCTGTGCTCAGTGGATTGTCACCTATTTGGTAGCTAGGGTAACCTTGTTTTTCCCGAAGGGTATGACTATGCATTTTTTGGCATTTAACTTTAGGCCGTGGCTCTGGCACCAGTTATCTGTTTCTGTGAGACCCTTCTGAAGGATATCTGTGTCAGATGTGTTTTCTACTATGGCCCAGTTTGCAGTCATCTGCAAACTTTGTCAGCCATAACCCTCCTGTGTTTGCTTGTACTTGGAAAAGTAGATGCCAAACAAGAGTGGGCCCAGGACTGAGCCCTGTGGGACACCACTTGTGACAGGCTTTGAGTCTGACATGGCGCCAGCAACTCTGACCCTGTGGGTTCTGTCACTCAGCCAGTTTGCAACCCATCTTGTGATGTATGGGTTGACATTTAAGCTGATGAGTTTTTCAATGATACCAGAGTGGGGTATTGTATCGAAGGCCTTAGCCAGATCGAGGTAGGCTGCATGGACTGCCTTTCCCTCATCAATGGCTTTGGTGACTGTTTCGAAAAAGTCAACCAAGTTTAAAAGGCATGATCTGCCTTTGACAAAGCCAAACTGGGTTGGATCCAAAGTCTGCAAATTCCCTATGTCTTTATTTATGAGGTCCATTATGATCCTCTCCATGGCTTTGCAGATAAGGCTTGTCAAGCTAATGGGGCGGTAATTTCCAGGGTCGGTGGAGGCACCGCCTTTGTGAAGTGGGACCACAGTTGCAGTGCGCCACTCCCTGGGTACGTATCCAGAGGTAAGACTTTGATTAAACAGCTGTCCTAGCTGTGGGTTTAATTCCTCATTGAGTTCGTGGAGCACACAGCCGGGGACACCATCAGGTCCCATGGATGCTGTGTTTTTTGCTTTGGAGAGAGCAGTTCTCACTTGGGCTCTGGAGATGTTTGGGGGGCTGCAATCGTTTGGTATAGATATCTCTCCTTTTGGGGGGGGGAGAAGTTTGCACTGAACCTGTCAGCCAGTATGTTGGCAATGTCTGTAGGATCAGTAATCTTCACATCATTTTGAACTAGCTCTGAGCATATCATATTCCTCCCAGGTTTCTAACATAGCTAAAGAAGGCCTTATGATTGTCTTTTGAGTCTTTAGCTATTTTTCTCTCGAAATTTGCTTTGGATGATTTTATGAGAGCTCTTAGTTTTTTACTTATAGTGATCAAGGGTGTCTTACCTTTTAAGGATTTTGCTCTATCTTGTAGTAGCTTCCTCCTTTTGTTGTAGAGTTTGTTTATGGCTGGGGTCCACCAGACTGGACGCTTGCCTTTGGTACAAAGAGTCTTTGTTTTGCTTGGGATTGCCTTATCCATGCAGTCCTGCAGGTGCTGGTAGAAGGCATTTGTAAGTGATTCAGCGGCTTGAGTACTGTTTTCCGCCGCTCGGGGCCTTAAAGGAGACCACACTAGTCTTTAGAAGTGTGAAGTTGGCTTTTGAGAAGTTCTTTACTGTGGTCTTTTATTTCAGGTGGGGGTGGGATGAGGACCTCCAGCGAGATTAGTTTGTGATCTGATCTCACCAGTGAGGGGTATACTTCTGGTGTTGAACATTGTGCTCCCATGTTCGTGATGATGAGATCAAGTATGTTATCTCCTCTTGTGGGGATGGTGACTAGTTGTTCCATGGCATTTGAGTTTATGAATTCCATGAACTTTTGGGCTAGGGTGTTTGGGCTTGAGTAGTGTTCCCAGTCTATATTAGGGTAATTGAAGTCACCTAGTATGATGGTGTTTGGTGATACATTTATCCCCTCTAGTGTTTTCAGGAAGGCCATGTGAGGTTCCTGAGTTTGTGAGGGTGGCCTGTAACATGCTACAATTTGCAGAGCAGTCTTGCCTATGGTTAATTGCACCTGGATGGTCTCCGATGCATGGTGCGTTGCCACCAGTCTTGAGGTGTGGGTGTCCTTGATGAATATGGATACCCCCCCTCCTTTCTTGGTATTGTCCGGATTTTGGGGCCGCAACGCATGATATGAGGTAAAACCTGATAGCGCTGGGGTGCTCTCAGGAGCCTTGAACCAGGTTTCTGTCACAGCACAGACATCGATGTTCTCCATACTGAGAAGGGCCTCGAGTGCGTGCATTTTGAGATTTAGACTTCTGGCATTGAGCAGCATTACCCTTAGTTTTTTCCTTTTTTGTGTTCTAGGGTGGTAGGTTTAGAATTTGAGCCTTGCCTAAAAAAGGCACTATGGGGGTGGCAAGAGCCTTTGCCAATATCCGGAATCCCAGGGGTGACAGGTGCAAGCCATCCCTTGTGAAGCAGCGTGGCTTGTCCAGCATGTCATCCCAGGCAGACAGACACTGGATCCCCTTTGAATGACACCAGTGTTTAAGCCAATTGTTAAAGCTGATCATCTTATCTCTGTATTGTGGCATCATTCTTGGTGAAGGTAGGATACTGCTCAAGGTCAGTGTCATACCTGCCTGGGCTACATAATCAGAGAGCTCCTCAATGTCTCTTTTCATGTAGTCCAAGGAGGTACGTCTCAGTTCGTTTACACCAGCGTGGACAATGACTGAGTCATATTTGTACCTGCTGTTGAGAGACCTGAGTGCTTGCGTTATGTGGCGGATTCTAGCGCCGACAGGCAGCTTACTGTGACCTTCTCCTTACTCAGTCTGGTGAGCGGGACGTCAGTGTGTCTGACTATGGAGTCACCAATGACTAGTGTGTCTGGCATTGTGTTTGGCCTTAAGGGCTGTGACTGTTTGACACTCTGACTGTGAGGTCTATGTGTTGCAGGTGTTGTGTTCTGAGGTGGTGGTTGTTTGGGTGTCTGCTTTGGTGGCCTCTGCTGTTTTGGTAGATTTTTGATCAGAGCCTCCGAGTATGTCTTTGTGTGTTTATGTGTATGATTTGAGGTTGTAATGGTACTATGTGAGACTGGGTCTGTAGTGTGTGTGGTAACCTTCTCCTCCTGACTGGTCTTGCCAGTCCTATGTTGAGAGAGCTCAGCCTCCAGTTTGGCCGTATAGTTGCATCTCTCGCATGTATTTGTGTTTTGTGGGAGGAGGAGAGGGTTGTCTGTGTACATGAGGCAATTGTAACATTGCCTCAATATTCCCAGGTTCACCAGCTGAGCAGGAGAGGACACTAGCAACTGATCCCTCGACATGCTAGAAGGAATAGACAAAAAACTTTAAAAAGATTCCGGGGGACGTGGGTGACCGAGAAATGGGGGGTTGCCTTTTTGGGGTACTATCTATGACAAGAGTGCCATATCAAGGTAATAAGTACTGTAGGAGCAAGTGCTACGTTTAACAGATAGAGAATAGTCTACTTGGAGTCAAGTAGAGATGATCTTTTTAGTTATAGGATACGCTGATTAGATCAGTAGTATAGTTCGAGGAAGGTAGTGACAGCATACTGCCTGTCAAACTCCAAAGAAAAGGAATGTGTGCTGTTGGACAGATGATCAGTCAGCATGGAAGTAGCTAGGGATACACCATGCAAGCCTTAATGAACAAATTGTTTTTAAGGGAGCAACAATCTGCCCATCACAGAGGTACCAAATATATTAACTTCAAGCATACATATTACACTAAAGTACTGCACATAAGCAGCAAAAACATATCTGTATCCAGTGTAATGTATACTTTTTAGATTACTAGCTATCCAATAGTTGATGTATAGCATCTTTAATTCTGCATTTAGAAAATTTGTAATATACATCAGGGAAAAGAGGCAGTAATGCTATTCTCTGTACTGAAGTTGATGAACAATTTCCAAAATCCTGACTAAGCCACTCCTCAAAGAGTTAAGAGCAAGTCTGAGAATTTTTAGAAAGTATTACATTCAAGGTTTAAATGTCTAAATCACATCTGTCTCTGAATATCAAAAAAAAAACATTATGTGCAATGGATTCTAAGAAATTTGGTACACATTTTGAGTGTCTGATAGAGGGAAAGAGAAGTGGAAAGAAGATATCCCTCACCGAGTAAATATACCTCCACACACTGAAGTGAACTGCCCATCTCTTGTTGCTGCTGATCCTGTTATAGCACAGCAAGTAACACTTGCTCCATGATGTATTTATTGTGCATTAACTCCCATAGCACATTGCCTATAGTCCCGTCTACTGTCAAAATGCATTAGGCTACCCTAAATAACCATACACAACATATGATCCTTCCAGGGAATATGGAAGAGAATATGATGTGGATAAAAGTTACCAATACAACTAAGATTGACAGAGGAAGTAATATAAATATATATATATATATATCTATATATATATATCTATATATATATATATATATATATATATATATATATATATATATATATATATATTCTTGTGCATAACAGATTAAATAAATAAAATGTTCACAGTAAGAGATCAGGCAGATAAAGGAACTGATGGGGAAAGTATAGTTGTGTAAGAGGGACTTACCATAACAGTAGATGATCACTGCTACAGTAGTGTGAGCTTTTGGGATTATATCCTGACAAACATATACCTAATCAGAAATCTTTTCAAAGTTTAGGGGAGCCTTCCACATGCCCTAACTGTCAGGAGCTCAAGCAGAGATCCACATAAAAGGCAGATCACCAAAAAGCTTCAGCGGAAAACTGTTGCAAAAGTGATCAGTTGGAAGATCTATTGTTATATTAAGTTCCACTCTCACAACTGTACTATGGTCAACATTGGATCACTGTTGCAGTATTTGGTAGCCTACTGTAACTTAGGAAAAATGGAGGAGGAAGACATTTATGAATCCAGTAACCCCTGGAAAATGGTCCTACAGAAGCTAGTTCTGGATGTGGAAAGGAATCCAGACTGGAGTGCTTTGTAAAAGTATAAACAGAGAACCAAGTTGTTGCCTCTTGAAAATTTTAGGGTCCACCTCTTTCCAAAAAGCCACATAAGAAGCCAAGGCCCTGGTAAAGTTGGCCTTAACCCTATGTGGAAGTCACTTATTATGGTGAGACTAGCAGGAGTAACGTGGGGCTTTACAAATTGTCTGCTTTGACATTGGTTGTCCTTTATTTTACCTTCATAGAAAACAAGAGCTGGCCAGCCTTCCTGAAGGATTCTGTTATTTCCAAATAGAATCTGACCTGCTTGTGGGCATCCAGTGTAAGTAGAATTATTTATCCTTTGTTGTTAGGTTCTGAAAATAATGCAGGAAGAATAACAGATTGGATAAAGGTAAACACTCTAACCATTGAGGCATAAAAAAAAGATTTGTTCTCAAGAACCAGTGCCTATGAAATAAATGAGGTAGGGTTAACTCATCATAGAAGCTTATAACTCAGATGCTCTTCTTGCAGAAGTCAGAACAAAGAGAAGCTCAGTTTTCCAAATAATAAACTTCAAATAGCCTGATGAGTTGATTCAAAAGGAACAAGTTTCAGATAACAAGTTTAACAATTAAAAACCTCAAAATAGCCTGATGTGCTGGTTCAAAATGACTAAGTATCAGCTTTTTTCAGACACAAATTTAAGATCTCAGGGAGGAGGCACCTATTTTATAGGCAGACATCAAAGTAAAACCCTTTCAAAAAATTGCTTGAGCTGAGAACAGGTAGAAAGGGTGGGGGAGGGGGTGTTGGGGGGTTGTAAGCAAAAAAGGCCAAAAGATGAAACTTGATAGAAGAGTAAGACCGACCAGAGGAAAATAACAAACAAAGTATCCATGTTCAGAGGCAATTACACCTTAAACAATTCTAGTTCTTAGAATGCCACCAACTAGAAAATCTTCTCCGCTTACCCAGATCTGAATTTCTGTAGCAGGTATTTTGCCTTCTTTAATACTAAAAAGGTGCACAAAACAACTAGAAACGTATAAATCAGGCAGTAAGCTGAAGTATATACAAACTGGAATCTATCAAACAACCCATGTTGTGAGTAAATCTAGAAAGTGGGAAATCTGTAGTAATTACCCTAGTCCCATATCAAATTAAGGGGCAACCACAGATGCCTGGGTCAAAAGGGAATCACCATCACTATCTTTGGGGAATCCTTCTGTAATTTTAGAAGAACTCTTGGTATCAGTGGAAAGGGTGGAAAACCATAAAAAAAATCCTGTCCATGGGAAGAAGAAAGCATCTGCCTTCCAGACCTATTGCACAGACACTTCTTTAACTATCAACTGTGCTTTGAAAAAAGGCAAATGGAATTATTTGAGATATTCCTCACAACTGAACCAATTTCTAAAATAACCTTGGTAGCAGTTCCCATTGATAATGGTCTGTCCTGGTACTAATTAGCTTGTCTTCTGTTATGCCTTGCTTGCTCTGAATGCATGTAGCTGAAGAGTCAAATGACCTGAGATGATATCTCCCTAGCAGTCAAGATAGTGGTTGGGGGTTGGCATAATGGTTAAGGTGTTTACCTCACAGACTTATGGTACAGGGTTTAATTATCACCTTTGAGGGAAAATTGTCTAGAATTAAAATGGTCCATAAAAACAGTAAGCCTACTGCTTACCAATGAACCTATGAACAGTTTTGAAAGGTGATAGGATGTATCAACTTGCAGAGCTCCTGGGGACCAGAGATGATTTAAGGCCTAAAGATTATTGATAGCTGTCAAAATCCCTTTGAAATTTTTGTACTTTGGTCTGACCTTCCTGTTCCACAGACCTTGCACTTTAAGTCCTTATGACGTAGTCCCCCAAACAAAGTCTGAAGTATTGATTGTGATAGACTGACAAGGGGATGGAAGAGAGAAAGGGAGACCTGGATTGAAAGATATGTAGTCTGCCTTCTACTGTAACTCCTTTCTAACAAATCCCAACACAGGAATCTGAAAAGATTAAGGGTGCTGATGTTGAAGCCGGGCTGATCAGAAGTAACATTGGAATTTTCTCATGTAAAATCTGCACCAGAAGATCATGATAATCAGAGAGGCCATGAAGCCCAGAATCCTGAGATATTCCTAGGCAGAAGAAAGTAGCTGTCTGGAAAATATCAGTAAGTTTTCTTTATTCAGTTCTTCTCTGTACCAAGTAAGATTGCATTTGTAGGGACCCGTTCAAAGACTTCCCAGAAAAAACTAATCCATGGGAAGAAAAGGCTGATTTCAGAAAGTTCTGCTGAAATCCCAGATTTAAACTGGGCTAATTTGAAAATGCCAAAGAATCCTAATATTTGGGAAAAAAGTCTGCAGTTAAGACCATTGTCCAAAAATTTAAAGATGTAAATGGCTTGCATTCGATGGTAAGTAATTACTGGGACCCAGCACTTTGAAAATACCCTTTTTGCAAAAGATTATCCAAAAGGTATTACAAACACAGAAAATCATAAACAAAGACATGCAATTTGGAATGAGATGGTTATCATCTTTTAAATTTAATATTACCATGAAACTGAGGACAGTAATAAGGGAAGGTCTAGGACTGTTCTTTAAGTTTCTTGTTTCTTTGGCACCAGAAGATTCTAGAATAGAAATGTTTGCCTCACAGGCATCAGGGCCACAGGTATTATGACTAACTAAGATAACATCAGCTCTAGATGTGAAGGAAAGAAGAAAATCTGATGTCAATTTTAATTCATTCCTCAATTAATGGGTTCACATCTGATCCTCGAATCCAACTCACCATTACACGACCTTGTGGTCTCCAAAAACTCTCAAACTCCTCTACCCATAATGCACCAACCTCTAACTACTCCTAGATTTCATTTGCCACTTTTGCATTTAGATATGGTCGCCTTCAGCTCTTGATTGTAGGATAGGCAATGTCTTTTTTTATATATTTCTTGACTAAAAACTGTTCATTTACTACTACTTATCTAATCTATAATTTTATTTTTACGTCATTACTACTGTAGTCCTTTTTATATACATCTTTGAGTGTATTCTTTCCTACCATTGTTGGTAAGCCTAGCCTTCCTTCCCTACTCCCTTTACACTTAGTGTATACCTCCTTAATTATCATAGTTGGTAATTTCTCCTCTTTGCAAGATTCTTGTATTCCTTCCTTACCATTGTTGGTATTTAACTTTTCTTCCTCTTTCTGGTATACAAAAAAATGGTTAGTTTAGTACTTCTGTTATTTCTATAGTTTCTCTGTTCAGAATGAACAAAAAAGGTCCTTTATGATTTAAAAAAAATGTGCTAAGCATGGGCACAGGTTGTCTTATTCCAATGACAACAATCTTTGTGTATATTGCTTGAGCCCAGATCATTTGCAACAGGATTGCAGTATCTGTTGTCGGTTCAATCTCCAAGCATTAGCTGACAGGTAAAACAAATTGATTTTGAAAGGCTTGTTGCCAGATTCCTTCTCCAAAGCCATTACTGGGGTTCAATCTCCCAAAGAAAAAGCTAAAGACCCTACAAAAAGGTTTAAACCTTCTGAGTCTTCAACATCTTCTTCCTCAGAACCTAAAAAGAAGAAAGAGAAATTGGATACATAATTATACACGGTCCAACCCTCATTGTTCTGGATCCTACAGCCTCAGATCTGAAACCTTTACCGAAGACAACTTATTCTCCTCGCCTGGATCCAGTCCCATCCAAAGTGCCTTCTCCCTTTTTAGAGAGGTGCTCCAAATCGCCATGCCTAGCATCTTCTCATTCCTCCAGGAGTCTCATGGAAGCAGATGTGGAGAGGATGATGAGGAAATTCCTCACGGCGCAATTTCAGATGGGAGCTCTTACAGCTCCTACCCCTCTGGGTCAGGAAGTCCAATCATCTACTACTCCACCCATTACAGCTCCATCTGTAATCCAACCTGTTGTTTTAGAGTCCTCAAATCTAAGTGTTCTGGGTCCATCTGGTTCGGATCCGAAGAAAGCACCATCTTCAGATCTGAATACTTCTCTGAGTTCACCAGCTCCGACATCCTAAGAGCTGAAGCTTCCCTGTCAGATCCGGAAAGTTGGAGTTGACTCTGAAGTTTTTGGAGCTCTCTCTTCCTCTCAAAACCTCAGCACTGAACAGCTCAGCTCCAAATTCCACCTCGGGTGGATTGTTCTCAGGTCAGAGGGAAGTGATGAGCCAGAAACTTGTTTTCTATGCTTTGTAATCTTCCTTCTCGCCAGAGGGATCTGCCTTTGAGGTAGTGAAGAGAGTGTTCTCTGCTTCCACAGGTCATCTGGGTCCTACCCCCTTGGATCCACCTTCTACTTCTCAGATGACTTTACACCATGATCCTCAACATTCTACCCCACAGGGACAGCCAGCTGAAAGCTTCCAGACTACCCAGCAGGGTATTCTAATCTCTTGTGATACTTCACTGGACCACTCCACTAAGGAAGACCCTAGGAAGAGAAAGTGTAAAAGGAAGCAGTTGGACTCTCAAGAGTCAGTCACTGAAGATACTGATTTCAATGAAGGAGAGGAGTCCCCAAAATCACCACCCAATGACGTCTCATTTGGAGACATTCTTGAGATCCTTAAGCAGAAGGGTGGCTGGTCTTCCCAAGACCCTTCCCCGGAGGAATCAGTATTTCTGGAAGCCTTTGGAACTAGTTCATCTACCTCCTGGTTACTCTGCCAGCCAATTGATTTGGTCTCTAGGAAGGTGTGGAAGGAACCTGATATGGTTGAGCCAATCCCTAAGAGACAAGACCAGATTCTGGCTCCACCAGTAGCAGGGAATTTTAGGGTAAAGGGGTGCCTGTAGATGCCATAGTTGTGGCGGCAGCTACAAAAAAGGAACCTGTGGAACAAAGTTCCACTGCCCATCCTCCTAACAAAGAGTCTAGAGTGATTGACAGATTAGGGAAGTGTGTTTATGCTTCAGTGAATTTTGCACTCAGACTGCTGAACTATCTGGCACATTTTACAAGGCTTCAAAGAAATTTGATTAAAGAACAATCAAAATCTCTTTCAGGAACTGAAACTGCTGAGGCTCAATGTTCAGTAGCCTCTCAGCTGGCTGCCCTACAAGCTATATCTAATTCATCCATGAGGCTTATCTCACACACTGCAGAAGGCACCTCAAGGGCCGCATGTTCAGGTATTTCCATCAGGAGGAGTGCCTGTGTGATTTTGCAGAGCCTTTCAAGTCCTCGTTCATCAATGCTCCTTCTGACAGCACTTCTTTGTTTGGCCCCACAGTGAAGAACACACTCTCCAGGTGTGAGAAAGATGGAATGACCCTCTCTGCAGTTAAAGGACCTTTTCAGGAATCAATGAGGAGGTAGACAAATGTTCAGAAAGTCCCGGGGTTCTTTCCAGGACACACATGGAGATAGCTTCCACAGAGGCAGAGGGAGGAGTTATAATGGAAGACAAAAGCCCCATGGCAAAACCAGTGGTCTAAAAATTCTTTTTACGACAAACCATTTCACCACTCCTGAAAGGAGACCTGATTGTCCAACTCTGGAGGCAGTCGGGGGGGTCACTTATCTCTGCACCAGAGAGCCTTACTAGATATAACAAAAGAAAGTTGGGCACAGAAAATTATTTCCAGAGGTTATATAATTCCTTTTTTACTACCTCCTCAATTGTCAAGAACATTTCCCAATGTTCCACCCAATCAGAGGAAAGCAGCAGCTCTAGAAATCCAAAAGCTGTTAAGAAAAAGAGTCATCCAAGAGACCCCAACAGACCAAACAGAATCTGGAATTTACTCAAAAATCCTTTTAGTGCCAAAGAAAACAGGAGACTGAAGACCAGTTTTGGATCTTAGTGTAATGAACAAGTCAGTTCAACACACAAAGTTATGGATGATCATGGTTCAGTCCATTCTCCCCTTTCTGGGCAAGGACTACTGGATGTGCTCAGTAGATCTTCAGGATGTGTACTATCCCATAAAGATGAACAGACGATCCAGACAGTACTTACGCTTCCAGCTGGGATCCAGTCACTATCAGTTTAGAGCACTGACCTTTGACCTCACCACAGCCCCCAGGGTATTCAGCAAGTGGATGGCAGTGGTAGCAGCTCACTTGACACTGCAAGGATTCTGGGTGTTTCCATATTTAGATGACTAGCACTGGCTCATTACCGCCTCGACCAGGCATTGACTGATAGAAGCATGAGAGCAGGTGCTACAGAATTGTTCACACCTCAGAATAACCATAAATTACAAGTCTCACTTACAACCAACCCAGGCATTAGAATTCATAGGCGCAGTGTTCAACACAATATCTATGGTAGCTTCTCTTCCACTATAAAAGAGTACAAATGATAAGGATGCAGGTCAGGAAAATAATTTACAGTACAAGAATTTCAACCTGATTGATTCTGCAAGCCCTGGGGTCAATGTCAGTGGCAATAGTTTTAGTTCCTTTAGCGAGATTCCACATGAAACTTCTACAATGGATCCCAACAATACAGTGGTCAATGCCTTCTCCACACATGTCAAAGAAGATAAGAATAACTCAAGTACCTGTGTCTACTTCTGTCTCACAGATCCCTTTGAAGTGTAGAGACCCTCAGCCTCAGGAAGCCCCATTGGGTTGTCTCTGCTCTGCCGAGACTTCACCAGAAGCTCCCACTGATGAGGTTACCAGGAAGTGAATTTGCAAGAGGAAGCACCTAGACTCCCCGCAGGAGTCTATCACATCTGACACTGACTTGGAGGAATCAGAAGGGTCCCCACGGTCCCCCTCTGAAGATATCTCATTTGCAGATATCTTGGAAATTTTGAAGTAGAGGGGTGGCTGGATGCCCACCAACCCTACTGAGGATGTCGGTCCTCCTGAAAGCTTTTGGGTCTCAGCCCTCCACCTCTTGGGTGTCTCCGCCCTTTGATGAGCTTATGATGCTGGTCTCACGAAGGGTGTGGGAGTCTCTGGACACCATGGAGCCTGTGCCTAGGAGGCCCAATAAATTTATTTCTGCCCGTCATGACAAGTCTTTTCTTGCAAAGGGAGTGCCTGTTGATGCCATGGTGGTGGCGGCAGCCACCAAAAAGGAGATGTTGGAAACTACTTCCTCTGTCCATCCTCCTAACAGAGACTCTAGGCTCATAGATAGATACGGGAAGCGCATGTTTAGTTCAGCAACTTTCGCCATGCATTCACTGAACTACCTCACACATTTTACAAGACTGCAAAGAGACCTCCTTAAAGAGCTTGGAGATACTCTACAGGGTATGGTAGCTGAGGGAGCTACAGACAAGGTTGCTTCCCAGCTTGCTACCCTTAATTCCATAGTGAACTCGGCCATGCATCTGATTTCATATGCAGCTGATGGAATGAGTAGGGCAGCAGGTACAGGAATCGCTCTTAGGAGACACTCCTGGATGCACTTATGTTTCTTTGCGGAGCCCTTTAAGTCATCCTTTGTCCACACCCCTTTTGATGGCTCGTCTCTTTTCGGGCCCAAAGTTAAGGAAACTCTCACCAGGTGTAAGCAGGAAGGAAAGACTCTGTCTGCCATCAGAGTCCATTTTTCAACCCTAGTAGACCCTACCCCAAGGGTCAAAAGGGAGGAAAGATGTGATTCCGAAAAGCCCAAGGAGCCTTTCTGGACGCACGTAGTGAACCCCCCTCCAGGGGCAGAGGAGGGGCAATAATGGAAGACGCCGCCCTCGCGGCAGAGGGGGTCCTTAAAATCAGGGCAACAGAGATCAGTTCTTTGGGAAGCTCTACCAGCGCTCCTGAAAGGAGGCCCGACTGTCCTACTCTGGAGGCAGTTGGGGGTCGCTTATTTTTGTATCAAGATGCCTGGCTCAATATAACAAACGACAGCTGGGTACAAAACATAATTTCTAGAGGATATTTTATTCCCTTCACCAGTCCTCCCTCCTTGATAACAAAAATCCTGGGCATTCCACCCAGTTCCAGGGAACAAGCAACAGTAAAGGTCCTAAGGTTGCTAGAAAAAAGAGTCACCTAACCAGGATCCGGAGCTTACTCAAGATTTTTTTTTGTTCCAAAAAAGACAGGGGACTGGAGACCTATTTTGGACCTCAGCAGACTGAACAGATCTGTCAAGAAAGAGAAGTCCCGGATGGTCACTCTACAGTCGATACTTCTCTTCTTAGGGAAAGACAATTGGATGTGCTCAATAGATTTCCAGGATGCGTACTACCACATAAAAATGGCCAGACCATCCAGGGATCATCTGCATTTCCGGCTGGGAGCCAATCATTACCAGTTTTGAGCCCTGCCCTTTGGTCTCACTACAGCCCCCAGAGTGTTCACCAAATGTATGGCAGTGGTCATGGCTCACCTGAAGTTTTTGGGATTCCAGGTGTTTCCGTATCTAGACGATTGGCTCCTCTCCAGCACCACCACCAGGCATCAGCTTATACAAGCCATGGACACCACACTTACTCTTTGCAATCAACTCAGGATTACCATAAACTCAGAAAAATCTGCCTTGTCGCCATCGCAACATATCATTTTTATCGGAGCAGATTTGGATACCACCACCACCACTTTAAAACTTCCCTTCATATTAATACTTCATCAGCAAGTTCTGAATGTCATTTCCAGAGACAAGGTGCCAGCCTCAGAAGTATTAAAACTGTTGGGTATGATGATAGCTACAATAATAGCAATTCCATTGGGTCATATGCACATGCGAATTCTTCAATGGCTTCTGTTCACACAATGGTCTTATCAAGAGCTCCCAATGTCACATCTCATTATTCTAACAAACACATGCAAAAAGGATCTTCGTGGTGGTTGACCTCTCTCCAAGTCACAATAGGTTGTCCTTTTATCCTACCCTCACCATCGGCCACTGTGACCACGGACGCTTCTCTGATTGGGTGGGGAGGGGGCATTTTCAGGGAAGAACAGCCCAAGGCACATGGACCAAACAAGAGACACATCTGCATATCAATTTCTTGGAAATGAGAGCGGTACTCTTGGCATTGCAGTACTTTCAGGACTCTCTACCTCTGGGTACAATTGCGATTCAGACAGACAACGTCAGTGGTCTGGTATTTAAATAAACAAGGAGGAACCAGGTACTATCCCCTTTGTTGAGAGGCCCTCTAAGAGTGTGGCAGTGGGCTACATCCACCCAGCGCTTTCTGATAGCAATGCACATCCCGGGGAAATCCAAAGTAATTGTAGACAAACTGAGCAGGGGAATTTTGTTACCTCATGAAGAAATAGCGGAAAGAATATTCAGCAAATGGGGCCAGCCTTGCTGTGAGATTTTTGCATCCCCCATGAACACAACCCTGATTCCCCCTCCAGGAGATTCCCCGAGGGACGCACTCATACACGATTGGCCTCCGGGTCTCCTTTATGCAGTTTCACCAATTCCCCTGATACCCAAAGTATTACAGAAAGCCAAAGCCCTGGGAAGGACCATCATTCTAATAGCCCCTCATTGACCTTGTCAGATTTGGTTCCCCTTCCTAAGACCTCATCTGTTGGAGGAGCCTTGGATTCTGGACCCAGTTCAAGATCTTCTGATGCACTCATCAGGGGCTCTTCATCCTTCCCTTCAGTCCCTAAAATTGACAGCTTGGCTGCTTCAATTCCCAGCATAGCCAGGTTCCAGAACCTCTCAAACGAAATGCAACATATCTTAATATCTTCTCATAAATCCTCTACTAGAAAGCTGTACCTCAGCAAATGGAAGAGATTTTCCATATGGACTTCTCAGAATAACACTGACCCTTACCAAGCTTCTATTTCCTCCATATTAGATTTTTTGACTATGCTTTTCAACAAAGGAGTGGCGGTGTCCACAATTCGTGTGTAGCTTGCCGCCATCTCTAATTTTCATCTTGGTACTTAAGGCTTTAACATAGTGCCACACAAGCTATCCAAAGCCTTTCTCAAGGGGACTTTCCACCTTAGACCACCAGTTAAGTCCCATTATACCCCCTGAAACCTAAACTTTATGCTCTCACGCATTATTCTACCACCTTTTGAGCCAGCTTCTTCATGCGATTTGAAATTTTTGTCTTGGAAGACTATCTTTTTAGTGGCCATCACATCTGCTCGAAGAGTCTTAGAACTACAAGCCTTGTCCATAAAACCTCCGTATTTGTTTTTTCATGCTGACAGAGTTTCACGGAGAACAAATCCTTCATTCTTATCTAAAGTTTGCACTGAAGCTAACCTTAACCAAATTATAGATTTACCAGTGTTCTTCCCTAAACCCACCAACAATTTGGAGTATATGCTGCACAAACTTGATGTTCACAGACAGCTCAGATTTTACCTAGATAGAACCAAAGAATTCAGAAGTTCCGACCAACTGTTTGTTTCGTTTTCAGATTCCAGAAAAGGTATGCCTGTGGCAAAAACAACCCTATCAAAATGGTTATCTGAATCACTTTCACTTATTCAGCTGCCAATTTATCTCTACAACAAAAAATAAAGGTTCATTCTACCAGAGCTGTGTCCACATCTTCTGCTTTTTCAGCTAGGCTACCATTAGACAATATTTGTGCAGCAGCCACTTGGTCAAAGCCTCATACCTTTATCACTTATTACTAAGTCGACAGGGCCTCCCTTGGTTCTACTGTCCTGAGAAGCATACTACTGTGAGGCACCCAAGGAAGATGGTGCTTGGGACGCTACCCATCTGTAAGAATGAACAGCGAGATAGAACAACTTCACATAAAGAAGTTATGTACTCACCATAACGTTCCATGTGAGACGTTCATCTCACCTTCATTCTTACTTCCCACCCACCAAACCCCTTCAGGTTTTTTTTCGAGGAACAAGATTCATGTTTTAATATGGTTACTTTGTCTTTACTATGGTATTTATCTTATAAAGTGACAGAATGGCATATGGTATTACTAGAGACAGCAAACAAGATCTGAGGTAACTCACGGTGCATCATGGGATAGGAACTTGGCCTCGAGCTGTCCGAAGACCTCGAGCTTTGTAGTTGGCTGACTCAGAGCCGAGGATCGGCTCCAAACCCATCTGTAAGAATGAAGGCAAGGTGAACAATGCACATGGAACATTATGGTGAGTACATAACTTCTTTTTTTCGTCAGAAAAATAATTTAGCAGAAGGTGTGTCCCTGAAGGGGACTTATCTGCCCAGCCTTGAAGGAAAATTAAGCAGACTGTCAGCTCAGTACAGCCCACAGAGAAAGTGTAATTTGGCAGCAAGAAAGCTCTAAAGCTCTTTGGCATGCTAACTGCCTTTTGTACAGAGATCAGATTGAGCTCCTGGCAGTTAGAGTATGTGGAAGGTGTCCTCAAGCCTTGAAAAGCTGGCCAGTTGGCCATATCCTTGCAGGCTATAACACAAATACCATACCCTACTGCAACAGTGATCCAGTGTTGAACATCTAAAGCAATCTGCAATTTCTAAAAGCAGTGTTCTCCCATTTCCTCCTTGCTTTTCATTTATTTTTCCTAGATCCAGCAGCAGATTTCACCACAAGTGGGAACAGTGTGAAACAGCCAGTGACTAGGATTTTTTTTGTATTGTCTAAAACTGATAAGATAAGTGAAGTTGCAACAGTCTACAAAAGTAATGAACCCATGGTAGTATTCAGTAATATCTAACTCACTGCTAAGTAGTCAAAATTGCAACATGCTGTTAGTCACATCAACAAAACAAACCAGCGTCACTAACAGCAAGTGCAAGTTCAGCTACACAGCAGTACTGCATTGAATTACACAGAGCATAAGACCATGCTTAGCGTAAAGCACTTCTTAAGACGTAGTCACTTTATTTTAACAGTATATATGCTGTTCAGAATCCCCTGAAGCAAATCTACCTCATTAGCAAGCCGTGGTGCAACCAACCTATCCAGCATTTCATTACACTTGTCTCGGCTATGATTTGCAGTATTCTACACTACTGAACTCTGCACTACGTTATACAGATCCAGAGATGTACCTTCAGTAAATCAGCCGTATTCTACCATTTAAATTATTAGAAGCTGGAGTAGTATGTATTGGGTGGCACAGTGGTGTGGCAGTTAGCATTGCTTTAGGTTCTTCAGTTTGTTTCTCAGATGGGATGTCTTCTTTGCAAAACCTGCATACCCTACCCATGTCTGTGTGAATTTTGTCTAGGTGCTCTGGCTTCCTCCCACGTCCCAAAGAGAAAATCCATAGATAAGTTGGCAATTTGCCACGTGTGCCCACTACCACTATAAGTGTGTCTGCATGCAATGTATAATAGATTGGCATCCTATTCAGGATTAGTTTCTCTGCTTTACACCCACTGAGTACTGTGACAGGCTCTGGCTCCCTTTGAACACTGCATTTGATTAAATGGGTACTGATGAATGATTAAATGACTTTCATGTCATACAGATGTAGCGTTGTGTTGATAGTAGCAGTCAGTGCTAGGAGCAAAGGTCATGAACATGGGGATGCAAGCAGTCAGCAACTGCCTGTGTGTGTTCCACATTTTACATGCTGGTAGAGTGTTCTGTAATCAGAAAATATCTGGCTGATAATGTTGACTGACTTTGCCTGGAAGTGTTACAGAAGGTGCTTGGGGCACCATTCTCTGTGTAGTAAGTAGCTCTCTGCAGCACTTATTGACTTATTACCTGTATTAAGTGACTTGCATTCACATCAGTTAATGTCAGAAGTTACCAACATATCACACTATACTCCAGTGTACCTTTGCACATTACATTTGTTTAATGGCACAGAATGATGCTAAGCCTGTCAAGTCTCCCTAACGTGCCCCTCAGCTCTTCTCCATTAGTACTATATCTATTGAATGCCTTCATGGATTCCCTCTCTACCATCCATTCTGGTAGCCTATTTCTTGAATCCACAAACATCTCCATGACAAAAGTGCTTTCATAGATCAAAGGAACAGTTGGTCTCTACAGTCTGCTACCTGTACCGCTTCCATACAGAGATCTAGCACTTTTTGCCATAGCAGGCATACACAGAGCCTTCATGTACAAATACACATTTTTCTGTTGCAATTATTATATTGAAGATATCACAGAATGATAGCATTATGCAATGGCACAGAGTACAGTGCCACTTGTACATATGTGGGCAGAATGTAAACTATACACATGCCCGGGCTACTTAGGCAGCTGGACACTCATAAGTACTACCAAAGTGTACTTTTCAAACTGTGTTGCTTAGAAGGAAATGTCAACTTACTGATCTATTTAACTAAAACTCCCAAAAATGAGAGAAAGCATACAATTAGTAGCATGATATTTAAACCTAAAGAAGCATAGATACTACTCAAAATATTGTCTCAGTTTTCCCTATATTAACCATAAGTATAATACAATAAACTCATTTAATCTGCTAATTTTAAGGAAATTTGAGTTGGTTCATCTTCATTCTGCTAAACAGATAAATGGTTGTTGTTTTTCTTTTGGCTTTTCCCGGTTAGGTGTCGCCACAGCGGAACTCCGGTCCACTAATGATTGGCAGTAGATTTTTTTACAGGGGCCGAGGTGCCAGCTCGACGCCCAACCTTCAATGAAGGCACACCCATTCTACGCATGAATTTCGAATGCCACTCAACCGTGGGGAGGACATGCAGACTCCACACAGAAGGCGCTCCAGCCGTGAATCGAATGGGAGAACCTCTTGCTGTGAGGCAACGCTACAGCTGCACCACCACGGCTTTTCATGGTACAGGACTGTAATAGTGGCACATGCTATGTAACCACCTATACCAGCTACTGGATTACTTTCCCATATGCACCTGGCAATGACTGCTACCATCTTGTGGAATCCATAATGAAAACAAATAGTGTACTAGTCTGAACCTCTGAGCTGTCCATTAAGCTTGTTGCATGGGCATTAAGTGGCTGCAGTGTGATTTGATCTTTGATGGAATTTCCACCCCAGTGTTGACAGCTTTCTTCTCTAAGCATTGCACTCATTACAGATACTTTGTTTTGCATGCTGTCTCTGTTACACAGACCAAGTGCATGTCAGTATCTACATTTTTCAGATGTGTGTTCCTGACAACTGTGTGACCTCACACTGTTGCAACCCTTTTTTTTGCCCACGGGCTTCATGCATGTTTTCTCTGTGCTATTGCAATATGTTCTCCATAAATCAGAGCTGTACAGCTATCAGGTGGACTAGATGAAGGGTGCCATGCCACAGACAGAACATAACAGCATCCTGCTTTATTACCAGATTCAGTCCCCTCCAAAGTTCTGGTATTATGCAGATTTGGTCACATGGATACAATTTTGCAAAGCATGTGTGGCATATAGTTCAAAGTGTAACATATACGCATGCCATATATATATATATATATATATATATATATATATATATATATATATAGTTCACAGTGTAACATATATGCATGCCATATATATATATATATATATATATATATATATATATATATATATATATATATATATATATATATATAGATATATAGATATAGATATATATGTGTGTGTGTGTGTGTGTGTGTGTGTGTATGTGTGCATATATATATATATATATATATATATATATATATATATATATATATATATATATATATATATATATATATATATATATATATATATATATATATGTGTGTGTGTGTGTGTGTGTGTATATATATATATATAGAGAGAGAGAGAGAGAGAGAGCACACTAATAACTTACAGTCTTATTTCTGTCCACTTTCTCCTGTGCCTGCTTTATGCATTCATCCCACAATATGAGAGCAGTACAAAGTGGGACTGCCTCTTACTGTAGAATAGTGAAAATAGAAATATGAAACTTTTGTCTCTAGTCAGCATTTGTCAGATATTAAGTTGCCTATACCTAGCAGTACATTATAACTGCTGTCCTGTTCTCCTTTGGGATAATGTTGGCACAACCAGTCTATGTTTGCACTCCTTCCTGTCACAGATTTTGTACCTGCTTTAAAACTCCTATGTTAGGGAGGCAACAACCCATTCTTTCCTCCTTTGTCCCTTGGGTACTGCTTATCCTGTACAGTACTACTTTGACACTGTCCACTTACAGACCATCCCCAGACTAGTTACTTCCTTGTCCACAACCCTACTTTATTAGCTAGCATGCTGAAGAGTATGGTGTGTTTCTTTTCTGTGTGTTGTTATCCTTCAGAAATAAGACTTGGTATAACTATTCCTAGAGTAACTGCTGCTACAGCAGTTTGATTCATATGGTATAAACTGTTCCCAACACTTTTTATTGTTGTTGTATTTAGCTGCTGTATTCCTTTGAAAGAGCAACTCTTGTACTGCAACATTATTAGTGTCCTTTAATGAAATAACATTTGATCCAAATTACGCCAAGGGAACCACTGCTTAAGCATTTAATTGATTTATTATACTTTTTTTGCACACCTTTGGCTTCCTGCAGTAACTCTGAGAAAGATCTGAAGTTGTCGGTAGACAGACAGATATCTACATATGTATTTAGATGTACTTTTAAGCCAAATTCATTCTTTGCAGGGTGACAAGTCTCATCTCACCTCCCATGTGGGTTGTGCCCCCCCCCCCCAAATAGCATGTAATAGCTGAATACTTATGGGAGGGAGACCGGCAGTATCAACCCACTTTCCATGGTTTCATGATGCCAGAATTGTAATGCTAATGCTGGACAGTGGCACTCCCAACTGGTGTGTTAAGTGTTAGTACAACAAACATTTGATACTAAAGTCATCTAATCTGGTCCATGCATTATGACCATCTTGCTGATGTGTGATGTTGTGACTTAACTAGTTGTTAACATTATGCTTTTACCTCTTTGTATTCATAAAAGTATGTATCAGCTACTATTAGACACTTGTGTAATTCACTTGGACCATAAATAAACCTTTTAAGACTCACAGATAATAGAGATTTTTTGAGAAGTAAAGTTTTCAGTGTGCCAAACTGGACTGCCTGCTTCTCTAGTATGCTTTGTGAATTGCAGACTGTTGACGTTTTATCCCCCACATTACTGTTATGTAGTAATCATTTTTTGTGGCTATTATTGTTAATATTCATATTATTACATAAATGTATGTAACAAAAATTATTTCATATTTTGCAAAAGTTATTTGTTCCTATACTTATATTAAGCAACATGTATATGTTTAGACAGAGCCAGGTCTTTCTCATTCGGTTGATGTTGTTTGTCAAAACAGGAATCATCTTCTTTAAGTCAGTTCTATTTTGTCATGTGAGTTTGTTGAAGTGCTTGAGATGTGTGCCGTGTTTGTGAATGTGTTTTTAGCATATGTGTGTTAGTGTACAGATGCTTTGTATGTAAGAAAGATGGTGTTTTAGTGTGAGTGTGTGCTTGCATTATATTATGCCTGTAGGTGTATGCATGCAAGGGCTTCTGGTGCAAGATCATCAAACAGTGAAACAGAGGAAGTTTCTCCTTTGCCACATTGTTGTGCAGTCTCAGAGTTGATATATATAAAGCCAAAGGGCACCCCCTACACACATAGGGGCGATTTCACCCAAGAAATGGAAAAAAATAAACACTTTTTGAGATTTTTAGCTTTTTGTGATGTCTGGTGTGGGTGTCAAATTATCTTTGACTTTATTTGATTTGGGGAAGTTGTTCTTTGTTAATCAATGATGTACTTCCTCATTTAGCCATGTGTAGATGTGCATATTTCTCTCTTTTCTTAATTTTCCCAAGACTTTGGGGTTTCTAATAACATTATGGGAATGGAACCCATTCCTAAGTCAAAGTATGATTAAAGTTTATGAAATTAGTATTGTTTCAATCTTTGATGTCAGCCAGAAGGGCTCTTATAGGTTCATAGGTTCATAGATTAGTACTAAGCTAACTGCCCTTGTGAGCCATTTTAAGCCTAGCCAGTTATCCCTTGTGAGACTCAAACCCTGCACCCTGTGTTTGTAAGGCAAATACCTTAACCATTAGGCCACCCTCCCACCATCTTCTTAGTATCTGCGATGTGCCCAGAACTGACTCCTGTTTCTCCTACATGTTCACTGTTCTTTCTAAACAAACATGTATGTAGTCCACTATCCTGGGCCATCAATAGTAACCTTTAGTCTTTTGATTTAAATTCACCTCTCCTTAACCATTCCTGCATTAGATCCTGATTGACATAAAGTTGTCCCAAGCATTTTCGGTACTTGCAACTATATTTATGCATTTTTCACATTTCTTTCCCTCTCATCTGATCCTTCACCTTATATTCTTTCTTTTGTTTTTCGGCACATTCATTTGCCTGATTTTTATCTGCTTCTGGTTTGATTTCCATTCCCGCTTGACATCGATATGCTTCTGCTAAACTAAGCAAGGAAGTCATCTTAGACTTGTTTTCCTCATGTTTTAAAACTTTCTCTATGTTTGAATCTTGTGAGATCAGCAGATATGTATGCAGTCCTATGATTATAGATCTATACATGTAATCAGTTTTGAGGAGGCCCATACCACCTTCAGAACGGGAAAATATATAATCTTAGTATACAGTGATTTTTATAAATCATTTAATAAGCATGAAACATTTTTCTTGTTTTCCTGTTCAACTGATCCAATACCTTTTGGGGACTGTCAATCACCCCAAAACTGTAAGTTAGAACAGGAAGAGCAAATTGGTTTATAGCTTGGACTTTGTTCCTAGATGTCACATCTAATTTCAGTATTAATTTTAAGCTTCTAAAATGTTCCTAAGTTTTTTCACATTTTTCATGTTTTATTGTTAATCATTCGTCATTTCCCAAATATTTATAACTTCTCTCTTGCTCAAGTTCTTTTATATCACATTCCTGTCTCAAACTGATATTTTCATGGTGCTGCAGCTTTTCTGCTGTAAAGGTTGCGTTTAAACACTTATCATGACCAAATGCCATTCTATATCATTTGAGAAAGTTTTATCCATTTGCAACTATGCTTTCCTTTCTTCATTTGATGAACTATACAGTTTTAAATCATTCACAAAAAGATGATAGAAGTCTTTACACTTTGTTTTCCGGGAGCCAAATTGTGAGCCATGACCTAATCTGTTAAGTAGATAGCTTAATGGGTTAAGGGCAAGACAAAAGAGCAGCACTGACAGAGAGTCACCCTGGAATATCCTCCTTTTAATTTTTATCCCTACGGTAATAATTTGTCTTTTATCATGTCTTAGCTGCACAGTGGTTTGCCACTGTTTCATGGTTACTTAATGTAACTGATCAATGTAATGTGTATATTTCCCCTTTAGCAACTGTGTCATGTTAGAATAATAAAACATTGTCTCATCTATTCCTTATTCTTTTAATATAACTGTTTTTACCAATTCCTTATTATTCTAATAAAATAGATTTTCTTCTGCCTTCCATTTGTGTGTTAATTATCCATTTGGTACCTAGGCAGTAGACAGTCCCCAAGGACACTTATAATAGGAGTACAGACTACATCAGAATAGTAAAAAAAATGTAACACTCATATATGCATTTCGGTTAGCAGAAATCCTTAAAATCCAAGACTGAGTTCTGTTATAACAAGGTTTCCAGGTTCGCTACCAACAAAACTTACTCCTCTCATCACTGCATCTCCCTACGCAAACTAAAATGGCTCACACTTCCCCATCACCTAACCTACTTGCAGTTAACCACAGCTCACAATACCATTACCAAACCTTCCAGTTGCCCATCCCTCACCTTCCTATATAGTCTCCATAAGCCCTCCCGACAACTCAGATCTTAAAATCAATTCCTTCTAAAAGTGCAAATACCCAATCTAGCAGTTGGTCAATCTCTCTACTCATGTACCATTGCTAAAACTTGAAATTTCCTACCCAGCTCTATCAGAACTATTTCCAATCACATATCCTTCAAAAAGTCTCTAAAATAGCATCTCTTAGCCCTATGGCAATGTACATGTGGCTACGACTACAGAGCATCTTCCCTCATCTGATCTCACTAACTTTTTTCTCCCCTCTGCTTGATAATTATGCAACTATCTCTTGCTGTCTTCACTCTACAGTATCCAAAGCAGATGATATATTGTACTTTGTATATTTTGTATATAATGTATACTGCCTTTGTTATTCTAGCTAGAAATTTATGATAAGATTGTGTGTCTGTTTTTTTAAGTTGTTATCTCTATGTATGTAGAAAATGTGATTGTATTTAAATTTCTTTTGTATATGGAGCTTTTCTCCCCAGGCCTCCACTGAAAATGGGCACTTTTTGGCCCAGTGGACCATCCCGGTAAACCAATGCAAATAAATAAATAAATGCCTGCATCAGTAGAAGACCTAGTAACTGGAAGCAGTAAAAAGTTTCTCCCTTATATAAAGGTAACATGTAAAAGCCAATATTCACTATGACAGGGATGCCCAAATACCCCCACAACATATTATGCATATAAATCATAGGTTCATAAGTTGGTACTAGGCTGTATGCCCTAGGGCCTATACAAGCCTAGCCATAACATTTCCCTGGCTATTTCTTCCCAGAATATTTACTTCCCTGGTCCCATGTCTACCAGGGTGACTGACGTGATACCTGGGGTGAATTTCCTATCTCCCATCCAATCATCAAGGTTCCTTTTGAAGAGGCCAAAAAGGCGCTCAGCTTGACATGTATGGGCAGTCTATTCCAGAGTATGGGGAGTCTCTGGGTCAGGAACCTATCCCTTCAGCATGTTTTGTTCGTTGTGATGACCAGGTTTAGATCCTTGGAGCATGTGTCTCTGAGGGCTTGGGATTTCTTTAAGTGTAGCATGTCCACCAGCTCTGGGTTTGACATGGCCTTGCATGTTAAGCAGAGATCACCTCTGAGTAGGCAATATGTGGCAGAGTATAGCTGGAGCTTTCTTAGATGGTCAGCGTAGGGCATCTGCTTTAGGCCTGTGATTCTTTTAGTGAGGTATTTCTGTGGCCTTTCCAGTTGTTGCAGATGTCTTGTGAGGTACATACCAAACGGGGTGTTGTACTCTACAATGGGTCTAATGAGGGATGAGTACAGTGGGACAATTACCTCCTTTTTTCTGGATGAAAAGCCCTTAGTGATGAGGTGTGTCACATAGAAGCATTTCTTCACTGTCGTGGCAATGTTTTTATCGATGGTGAGACCACTGCCCACCTGTGTCCCTAAGTCCCTTATCACACTTTCAGTGTTTAGTGTATGGCCACTTATGTGGTAATTCATGGGTACATGTTTTTCCCCAAAGGGGATAACTATACAATGTGATAGTGTTCAATCTCGCCGTTTGTTCTTACACATGGGTTCGGAGCCGATCCTCGGCTCCGTGTCGGCCGCTTGCAAGTTCTGCATCGAGAAGAAGCTCGAGACAACCTAATACCCACAATCCCCCTCTGCCTTTACCTCAGATCTAGTTTGCCGCTGCTGCGTTCGCATCACTGGGATCTAGCTCGAGCAACTTCAGATAAGAAATAACTTTATTATTGTTATTTTTTGAGAAAAAATTATTCTAAAAGTACTTTTGGTGACATAGTGTATGTGTGTGTGGTAAGGTAGAAATACTCGGTACCGTTAAGTTTATTTAAACTTGTTAGAGTTTTTCGGGGCCTTCCACCCTTTACTTGAATTTGACAACCGGACTGACTTATATATCGGATTCGACTTTTTTTTACTGGATTTGTCTCTCTACTGGACTTGACTTTTTTTCTCTTACCTGTTTCTTCTTAAGATGTCTGAGAAAATTAAATCAGGTTTTAAACGTTGCCAGTGTGGCCAAAAAATGTCAGTTACTGACAACCATAGTTCCTGTGTCTACTGCCTTGGCCCTCTCCATTTACAAGAGGACTGTTCTATTTGTCACTATTTTAGTGGGAGGGTCATGACAGATAGGCGCAGGAAACTCATGGACAGGGGGTTATTAAAACCTTCCTTTCAGGAGGCTCTGGATGCTTCAGACCAGGCATCCAAATCCTCGAAGGAATCGAAGACGTCGGAGCCCAAGTCATCGGCTCCGAGCTCTTCGAGTAAAGTTAGATCACCGGTTCCACAGACTTCGGGGCCGAGTGTTCAACTGTTGTCAGTTCCCGAGCCTCGAGTCTTGGAACCGGTGATGGAGCTCCCTCCCTCGACTCTATTGAGGCTGGCTCCGTCTTCGGTTCCTTCGACCCGTTCTTCTTCTAAGCTCTCCGATGTCGATGTGGATCGTGTGGTGCAGAAGTTATTGGAGCATTCGGCCCTATCCAAACTTATTTCGGTTTCCACCCAGTTGGTGTCAAAACTTGAAGGCCTCCCATTGTCTCCATCCATTCCTCCTCCGAGACCTGTCCAGTCTTTGGAGCCGGAAGAGGTTGATCTTCTGATTGTGGAGCCCTCGGGTCCAGAACCGTCTCTTTCTCGGTCTGTTCCTCTCAACTCGACTCCGTCGGATCCGGTACCGGAGTCTCGGAGCCGACGATCTGTCCTTGGTTCCGGGGCCGAGAGTCGAACCGACGTTTCGGTTCTGACTCTTCCCCTCGGGGCCTCGGCGCGGATCGATTCGGCTCCATCCTCGGGGTCGATGCCTTCGGTGCCTGTCTCGGGGATTCTTCCCATTTCTTCAGAACTGGGAGATTCTTCGACTCGGGACCCGGGGGCCTTCGATCTCATGAGGAAGGTGTTGTCTACCCAGGCAACCACATCAGTAGAAGCAACCTCTCCTCCCCATAAAGGGCCGTTATCCTCCTCTGCACCCACGGCTACATCCAAGCGTCGAGCACCGGTGTCTCAGCCACCCCTGGAGGGTGCCCCCTCTTCCTCGGAGGCTTCTTCGGATGCTCCCCACGAAGAAGTCCCTAGGAAAAGATTGTGTAAGAGGAGACACTTAGATTCTCCACAAGAATCTTTGACATCCGATACTGACTTGGATGAGTCAGAAGGGTCCCCTAAGTCACCTTCAGAAGATGTCTCTTTTTCTGACATATTGGAGATCCTGAAACAGAGAGGTGACTGGCAGTCCCTTCCCCCTTCTGAGGATGAGTCAGTCTTGCTGAAGGCATTTGGTGCTCGCCCTTCCTCCTCCTGGGTCATTCCGCCCTTCGATGAATTAATGGAACTTATTGCTCGAAGGGCATGGGAGGCTCCTGACACAGTGGAACCAGTCCCTAGGAAGCCTAATAAGTATATCACTGCACCCCAGGACAAGGCTTACTTGACAAAAGGAGTTCCAGTGAACGCTATGGTGGTGGCAGCGGCCACGAAAAAGGAGATGTCGGAATCTTCCTCATCTGTCCATCCCCCTAATAAAGATTCTAGGATGATGGACAGGTATGGGAAGCGCATTTTTAGTTCAGCGGCTTTTTCCATGCGATCCCTGAACTATTTGACCCACTTTACACGACTACAGAGGGATCTAGTCAAAGAGTTGGGAGATACCCTCCAGGGTACTACAGATGCTGCTGTCTCAGAGAAAGTGACAGCGCAACTTAATACCCTTACATCCATTGTGAACTCGTCCATGAGGCTGATCTCTTACGCAGCCGAAGGTTCGAGTAGGGCAGCAGCTTCAGCGATTGCTCTTCGCAGACAATCCTGGATGCGCTTATGTTCATTTGCGGAAGCCTTCAAGTCTTCCTTTACTAACGCCCCATTTGACGGTGCCACTCTTTTTGGCCCCAAAGTAAAGGAGACCCTTACCTGGTGTGAGCAGGAGGGAAAGACTCTGTCTGCTGTCGGAGTCCGTTTTTCCACCCCATCCAGACCGTACCCCAAAGGGCAACGTGGTGGAAAAATGTGGTTTCGAAAACCCCAAGGATCTTTCCCAGGCACACAGGGTGATGCCCTTTCTAGAGGCAGAGGAGGGGCAGAGGTGGAAGACGCCGCCCTGGCGGCAGAGGGGTCCGCAGAATCAAGGTGACAGGGATACACTCCCTGGTAAACCTTTCCAGCACTCCTGAGAGGAGGCCCGACTGTCCTGCTCTGGAGGCAGTCGGGGGTCGGCTAGCTTTATACCCTCAGGCCTGGCAAAACATAACTACAGACAAGTGGGTAAAAAGCGTGGTTACCAGAGGTTACAATATACCATTTCTATCCTATCCCATCCCAAAGAAAAGACTCCCAGATGTGCCGCCCCATCTGCGAGAGCCAGCAGCTATAGAAATTTCAAAGCTGCTAGAAAAAAGAGTCATCCAACCAGTCCCAGCGGACCAAAGAGGATTCGGAACTTACTCAAGGTTCTTTTTAGTTCCAAAGAAAACAGGGGACTGGAGGCCCATTCTGGACCTAAGCGACCTCAATACCTTCGTCAAGAAAGAAAAGTTCCGAATGGTCACACTTCAATCGATCCTTCCATTCTTACAGAAGGACGACTGGATGTGCTCAATAGATCTGAAGGATGCATACTACCACATCAAAATGGCCAGGGCATCCAGAGATCATTTGCACTTCCGGCTGGGTGCCAGTCACTTTCAGTTTCGAGCCCTGCCCTTTGGTCTGACCTCAGCCCCCAGGGTCTTCACCAAATGCATGGCAGTGGTAGCGTCTCACTTGAGACGCCTAGGATTCCAGGTGTTTCCGTATCTGGACGACTGGCTCCTTTCTGCCACCACCCAGCGTCAACTAGTACAGGCCAGAGACTACACTCTTCAACTGTGTATCCACCTCGAATTTCCGTAAACTTCGGAAAATCCTTACTACAGCCATCACAGCGTATCTTATTCATAGGAGCGGAATTAGATACACATCAGTTAATTCTAAGACTTCCTCCAGAAAGGATACTTTCACTTCAGACTCACATACGTCTTCTTCTTTTGTCCAGGAAATCCCCAGCAAAACTGGTACTGAAGGTTTTGGGACTCATGTCAGCTTCTCTTATTGCAATACCCTTGGGAAGACTGCACATGAGAGTCCTACAATGGCTACTGTTTGCACAATGGTCGTTCCAACAACTACCTCTGACACACGAGATTCTTATAACGAACACATGCAAATCACACCTACACTGGTGGCTTCAGACTTGCAACCTTTCCAAGGGCAAACCATTTGTGCTACCCACTCCGACAGCTACGGTGACCACGGACGCTTCCCTGATAGGGTGGGGGGGCATCTTTCAGGGACAGACAGTCCAAGGCGAATGGACCAATTTAGAGTACAATCTGCACATCAATGTTCTAGAGTTGAGGGCAGTGTTTCTAGCATTGCAACACTTTGCTCCCCTTCTTCCTCTGGGAACTATTGCAGTTCAGACGGACAACATGTCTGTAGTCTGGTACATAAACAAGCAAGGGGGAACCAAGTCCTATCAGCTATGCAGAGAGGCCATGAGAATCTGGCAATGGGCGGAGTCCACGGGTCGCTTTCTGATAGCAACGCACATCCCGGGGTCATCCAACGTCATAGCCGACAGGCTGAGCAGAGCAATACTGTTACCGCACGAGAGGTCCCTAAAACAGTCAGTTGCGAAAAAGATTTTTCGCGTGGGGCCAGCCTTCCTGCGATCTGTTTGCGTCTCCAATGAACGCCAAATGCATGAGCTACTTTGCCCTATTACACCCTCCAGGGGAAGTCCCCAGGGACGCACTGATTCACGATTGGCCCCCGGGTCTCCTGTACGCATTTCCTCCCTTCCCCCTGATCTCAAAGTTTCTCCAGAAAGCCAACAACCTACACAGGACAATAATCCTCATTGCCCCATTCTGGTCTCGTCAAATTTGGTTCCCCTTCCTCATAACACACTGCATTCGGGGACCCTGGATCCTGGACCCAGAGCCAGATCTATTGACTCACTCGTCAGGGGCTCCCCACCCCTCGCTCTTGTCCCTCCATCTAGCAGCTTGGCTGCTCCAATTCCCAACTTAGCCAGGTCTGATCTTCTTTCGCCTGCAGTTCAAAATATATTAGTGGCTTCTCATAAAGCTTCCACTACTAAAACATATACTAGTAAATGGAAGCGCTTTGTACTCTGGGCGAATACACAGCAAGTGGACCCTGTTATAGCTCCTTTGAATAAAATATTAGAGTTTTTAACAGAATTGTTCCATCAGGGTGCTTCTCCTGCCACATTAAGAGTTCAATTGGCTGCCATTTCTAATTTCCATGTGGAAGAATGTGGGGCTCCAGTTATGGCCCACAGACTTTGTAAAGCCTTTTTAAAAGGGTCTTTTCATATTAGACCACCAATTAGATCTCCTACGTCACCTTGGAGTCTAAACTTATTATTATCTAAGTTGATGCTGCCCCTTGAACCAGCCTCCTCTTGCCCATTAAAATTTTTGTCATGGAAGACTCTCTTTTTAGTAGCCATTACATCCGCTAGGAGAGTATCTGACCTTCAAGCTCTCTCCATTAAACACCCTTATTTGATCTTTCACTCTGACAGAGTTTCTCTTCGCACTAATTCATCCTTCCTTCCTAAAGTTTGTTCTATTAACAATATTAACCAGTCCATTGAATTACCCACTTTCTTCAAGAATCACTCCAATAAAATGGAGTATATGTTGCACAAATTAGATGTCCACAGACAACTAAGGTTTTACTTGGATAGAACAAAAGATCACAGAAAATCTGATCAACTTTTTGTAGCCTTTGCTGATAACAGAAAAGGAGTAGCGGTTACTAAAAGAACTCTTTCTAAGTGGCTAACTGATTGTATCATTTATGTCTATGATTCTACAGATCAAACTCTTTTGCACAAACCCAAAGGACATTCCACAAGGTCAGTGTCTACATCCCTGGCTCATGCAGCTCGCCTACCACTAGATGCTATTTCAGCGGCTGCTACTTGGTCTAAACCACATACATTCATTTCTCATTATAAGGTAGACAAGGTTTCTAGGGACAGGGCAACCTTTGGTTCCACTGTGCTCAAGAACGTCCTTCCGTGAGTTCCTCAGGAACAAGGAGCTAGGGACGCTACCCATGTGTAAGAACAAACGGCGAGATTGAACACTATCACATATAGAAGTTATGTCCTTACCATAACGCTCCATGTGGAGTGTTCATCTCGCCTTTGTTCTTACATTCCCTCCCACCCTTAGGAAGAATGTTCAGTTTGGTGCCTGGTCTGGGGCATTCTGCTTCTGCATTGCAGTTGTTGTATATATAGTTGGCATGTATACATATATATATATGTATATATATAGACTCTTAGTATCTGTGCATATGTGATATTGGCATGAGTGTTTCTCTCTCTGACTGCTGGTTTGCTTGCAAACTAGATCTGAGGTAAAGGCAGAGGGGGATTGTGGGTATTAGGTTGTCTCGAGCTTCTTCTCGATGCAGAGCTTGCAAGCGGCCGACACGGAGCCGAGGATCGGCTCCGAACCCATGTGTAAGAACAAAGGCGAGATGAACACTCCACATGGAACGTTATGGTAAGGACATAACTTCTATTTTCTTGGCATTGAGCTGGAGCCCATGGCTCTGGCACCAAGCATCTGTTTCTGTAAGGCCCTTTTGTAGAATAGCCACATCATTTGGGGATTCAATAATGGCTCCTAGTTTGCAGTCATCTGTGAACTTTGTTAGCCAGAGCCCCTTAGTGCTGGCCTATACTTCAGAGACGTAGATGCCAAACAAGAGCGGTCCCAGGACTGAACCCTGAGGTACTCCACTTGTCACTTGTCTGGAGCTGGATTTAGAGTCAGCTACTTTTGCAGTGTGGGTTCTGTCAGTAAGCCAGTTGGCAACCCATCGAGTGACGTAGGGATTAATGCCCAGCTTAGTAAGTTTATCTATGATTTCAGAGTGGGGGTGGTGTCGAAGGCCTTGGCAAGGTCCAGATAGGCTGTGTGGACTGCTTTACCCTCGTCCACGGCTCTGGAGACTGATTCGAAGAAGTCAATCAGGCTGAGGAGACAAGATCGTCCTTTATGAAATCAAACTGGGTGGAGTCCAGTGTTTGAAGGTTGCCAATGTCTTTGTTTATAAGTTCCATGATAATGCATTCCATGGCTTTGCAGATCAGGCTCGTCAGACTGATGGGACGATAGTTCCTGGGATCCAAGGTGGATCCCCCCTTGTGGAGTGGGATAACTGTAGCTGTGCACCACTCATTGGGCATGTAGCCTGAGGTGAGGCTATGATTAAACATGACACTTAGGTGAGGTGCCATTTCATTTTATAGTTCATGTAGTACACAGCTCGGAATGTCGTCTGGCCCCATGGATGCTGTATTCTTAGCTTTGGAGAGTGAATTTTTTACCTGTGTGGCCAAGATTACCGGAATTTGGCAATCTTTTGGTATTGAGATGGGCTCTTTAGAGGGTGAGGGGGGGTGAAGTTGGCACTGAATTGATCTGCCAGGATATTGGCAATATCCTTGGGATCAGTATATTTAATGCCATTCTGTTGTAGCTCAGAGCAGATCTGAGCATTGCCATTTAGATTCTTGGCATAACTATAGAATGCCTTGTGGTTGTCCTTGGAATCTTTGGCAATTTTATTTTTGTAACTAGCTTTGGAGGATTTTATGAGGGACTTCAGCTTCTTACTGAGGCTGGTAAGGGAGTTTTTTGCATCCTGGGAGTTTCCTCTTTTCTGCAACAGTTTCTTCCTTCTGTTGCATAGTTTGTTTATGGCAGGGGACCACCAGATTGGCTTCCTTTTTTGGAGGAGAGTGTCTTGGTTCTATTTGGAATGGCACGATTCATGCACGAGTGGATATACTCTTACAGTGCCTTAGTGTAAGATTCAGCAGTCAAACTTTCAGTTCCCGTGTGCATGGGTGTCATGAAGTTTGTCACTTCTGACTTGAGTAGCATGAAGTTGGCTTTGGAGAAGTGTTTTATGGAGGTTTCCCTACTGGGGGTGGGGGTGGTATGTGGACGTCAAGGGTGATTAGCTTATGGTCAGACCTGACCAATGATAGGGTGACCACTGGTGTGGAGCATCAATCTTCCATGTTGGTAATGACCAGGTCTAGGATATTTGAGCCCCTGGTGGGACTATGGATTGGTTGATCCAGGGCATTGGAATTTATGAATTTCAAGAACCATTGGTACCCGAGTAGTTTTCCCAGTTAATGGTAAGGTAGTTGAAATCACCCAGTGTTAGGGTGTTTGGTTGTATCTTAATATTTTCCAGTATGTTTAGAAAGGTGTAGTGAGAATCTTGGGGCATGGTGGGGGATCTGTAGAAAGCTACAGTTTGGATTGCAGTCTTACCTAGTGTTAGTTGCACCTGTAGAATTTCAGATGCATTGTGTTGGGCAACTAGCCTGGAGGTGCGAATATCCTTGGTGAATATGGACATTCCACCACCTTTAGTGTTTCATTCCTAGTTTGGTGGCCGAGAAGTGTGGTAAGAGTTGTAGCCTGGTATTGCATGGGTGCTCTCTGAAGCCTTAAACCAGGTCTCAGTTACTGCACAGGTATCGATGTTCTCCATTTTCAGGAGTGCCTAGAGAGAGTGCATTTTGAGGTTTAGACTTCTAGCATTGAGTAGCATTACCTTCAGATTTTGCATGCTTATATCTGTTATGGTGGTGGTTTTGTCCTTTGAGCCTTGCCTAAAAAAGGCACTATATGGGGTGGCAAGAGCTTTAGCCAGTAACCTGAATCCCAAGGGTGACAGGTGCAGACCATCTCTGGCAAAGAATCGTGGTTTGTTGATCATGTCATTCCAGGAAGATACTGGATCCCCTTTGAATGACACCAGAAACTTAACCAATTGTTGAAGATAATCATTTTGTCCTTATACTGTGGTATCATTCTGGGTGAAGGCAGGATGCTACTCAGGGCAAGGGTCATACCTGCCTGGGACACATGATCTTAGAGCTCTTCCATGTCTGTTTTCATGTAGCCCAGGGAGGTACATCTCAAGTCATTCACTCTAACATGGACAACGACAGAGTTGTATTTGTATTTGTTGTGGATTGACTTGAGTGCATTTGTTATGTGGCGGGTACGTTGTCTTGCCTTAGGGGCTGTGATACAGTTTAGCAATAACTTGTGTTTGGATGTGGTTAAGGCAGGGTTTACCAACAGCTAGTCGATTTGATCACAAAGAGTTAAGTGTGAGTGATCAAAGTCAGCCAGACATGGATAAGCCTGAATTTGTTGCACCCAAAAGTAAGTTATAGTTGTTATACAATGGCATTACATACATTTTTACATTTTTAAATAATGTTATCGTATAAAGGCATATCTTTTCTATTTCATTTGCTTTCATGTTTGTGGGCTGACAATTATGTAATGGACTTATGTCACTTATGTATGTGCTGATGTTTGCACAGTACTTCCAGTTAAAACAGTATAGTTTGTTTTTAAGTACTTATTTTCTTATTTTAGGACTGTTTCTGCTTCTGTTAATGTTTTCATTGACATTTGGAAACTGAAAACTGTCTATCTTTGCTCTTTTTCCCCTAAATGGACTGATATCAGTTAAGATCAAGTGACCAGTTTCCATTTAAGTGTTACAATGTTATCTGCATGCTGGGCACATGGATTGTGTTTATACTTTATGCAGTTGCTTTTATTTAACTAATGTTTGTACTGTGCTGGATTGAACACTGCATTTTTTTTAATCCTATACTTTTTCCAGTAGTTCGTGCACAATATATCATGGGCCGGTCCAGTGTTCTGTCCAGTCAGCATGCATGTTTCTGTATAGTACTTCAGATTCATTGTATAAATATATAATAATGTAAAATGCAGTGATAATAAATCTTTGTGATGGAAGGTGGAACCATAAGGGTTGGCACTATCCCCTAAGACAACTTGAAATGTGGAACTTACCCCTATCAAGGAGTTTACTTTAGTAGTACTAGTTCAAATATTTACAACATATCCTTTTTAAGTAATTCACTGATTTACTACCAGAATATTTCTTAAGAAAGCTATGCTCTGTAAATTGGCAAGAAGGTTTTCCCAGAACACTGGTGTTATAAATCAGAAGGCATTCTTTCCTGTTTCAGTTTTCATTTTGAGCTTTGCTTAAGTGAAGCAAGAACTGCATACATTTCCCTGGTGACTTCTACTTCTTTTAATCTATTGAATGGGTTCAGTCCCAGAAACATTTTCTGTACGCAAATGTAAGAAAAAAAAGTAAACCGAATTACTCAGATAAATGATTGCATTTCTGGGAGTATAACTGACATAGGATCATAAGAGGTTACTAGGCTAATGGCTCTGGGGCTCTTACAAGCCTAGCCAAGTTTTATCCCATTTCCCTCTTGTAGTGATGCTATAGGCTGATCTAACTCAACATCTGCTGCCCCTGTCTAGGTGAGACCTCTGGGGTAAATTTACAGTTTCCCATCTAGTCATCTAGATTGAGCTTAAAAAGGGTCAATTTTGGGTTCTGCCTCAATTGGATTGGCAGCTTATTCTAGAGTAAGGGAACCTTTGTGATATGAATGTCTCTCCAGCAAGTCCTTTTGATGCCACATCTCATGTTAAGATCACTAGAGCGAGTATAATGAGTGCCATTTGACTTTTTAATTTGCAGCATTTCCATCAGGGCAGGATCTGAGGTTTTCCTATATGCTAGGCAGAGATCTCCCTTGAGCAGTCTGTATGACGCAGAGTATAGAGACAGGAATTGTAGTCTGTCAATATAAGGCAAGTGCTGAATGCTTCGGATTTTCTTTGTAAGATGTCTCTATGGTGTCTCCAGTTGCTGCAGGTGAGTGGTGAGGTACATACCAAAGTGGGGATTATACTCTGTTATTGGTCTGATAAGGGAAGAATACAGGGGGGTTATGACCTCTCTTTTCCTGGACGCAATGCCCTTACTTATGACATGGGCAATGTAGAAGGCTGTCTTCACCACTAAGGAAACATGGTGGTCAAAGGAGAGGTTGCTGTCAACCTGTGTTCTCAGATCCCTCACCATGGATTGTGTACTTAAGGTATTGCTGTTAATGTGGTACTTAACAGGGAAGTCTCCCTTGCCAAAGTGGATGATGATACACTTTTATTGCATTTAACTTGAGTCTATGAGTTTGGTACAAATCGTTGGTTTGAGTAAGACCCTGCTGAAGGGTTTCAACATCACTTGGGTATTCTATGACCATGCCCAGCTTGCAGTCATCTGCAGACTTTGTCAGCCACAGTCCCTTTGTTCTGGGCTGTACTTCTGAAAAGTATATTTCAAACAATAGGGGCCACAGCAATGAGCCCTGTGGAACCCCACTGGTTATTCATCTGTAGGTGGATGTAGACTCCCCTATCTTAACTGTGTGTGTTCTACCAGTGAGCCAGTTTGCAACCCACCTAACAAAATACTGGTTTACATTCAGTTGGGTAAGTTTCTCAATGATACCTGAGTGGGAAACAGTGTCAAAGGCCTTTGCTAGGTCCAGATAGGCCATATGCACAGTTTTGCCCTAAACCAAGGCTTTTGTGACTGCCTCAAAGAAGTCCACCAAGTTCAATAGACACAATCTCCCTCTGACGAGGCCAAATTGGGACGATCTAATGTTTGGAGGGTGTCTATATCTTTGTTGATAAGGTCCATGATGATTCTCTCCATGGCCTTGCAAATGAGGCTGGTCAGACTTATAGGTCTGCAGTTTCTAGGGTCAGTGGATAGGTCACCCTTGTGTAGAGGAATAACAGTAGCAGTTTTCCAGTCTGCAGGGACATACCCAGTGTTTAGGCTGTGGTTGAAGAGGGTGCCTAGGGGTGTGGCTCGCTCTTGTTTTAAACAATTTAAAACACAGCCAGAGATGCTGTCCAGACCCATAAAGGCCATGTTTTTGGCCTTGGAGAGGGCATTTAGGACCTGTTCCTTAGACATTACAGGAGGGGATCAAGTGGGAGGGATGTCTTGTGGATGAGGCAGAAACAAAGGGAGAAGTTCTAACTGAACCTGTCTGTCAGCATGTTTGCAATATCACCAGGTTCAGTATATGTTGTGCCATTTACAACAAGTTCTGCACATACCTGGGATTTTCCTTTGAAGGTACAGACATAGCCAAAGAATGCCTTATGGTTACCCTTAGCTAGGGTGGCCAATTTAGATTTGTAGTCAGCTTTGGACTTCTTTACTAGATGTCTTATTTGCTTATTTAAACTTAGGAAGGAGTGCTTTGAGTCTGGGGGACCATCCCTTGCTACTTTAAGACAGCACTTGTTTTCTCCTATTATATAGCCTGTTTAAGGCTGACCCCCCCCCCCCCAAGTTGATTTGTTCTTTTTTGAGGAACTTACTTTGATCCTGTCTGGTGCAGCTGAGTCAATGCAATTGTGTAGATAATTATACAAGGCTTTGGTGTAAATCCCAGCATATGTATCCTTGCTGTCAGTAGGGACAGGAGCTATGAAACTATTAATAGCAGTTCATAAAAGGTTGTAGTTAGCTTTGAAGAAGTTTTTGAGCCTTATTTTAGCTGGGGGGGGGGGGTCCAAATGCTATTGTTACTTCTAATGTGACTGACCTGTGATCAGATCTCGCCAAGGAGGACTGTACACTTTCAGTGGTGCAACAAACACCCGTGTTTGTAAGCATCAGGTCCAGAATGCTTGAACCCCTTGTGGGGGTGTCAACTAACTAGTCCAGGGCATTCAGGTTAACAAAGTTCAAAACTGTCTGGGAAAGTGTGTTGGTACAGGTATAGTTTGCCCAATTTGTTGATGGAAAGTTGAAGTCCCCCAGAACTAGGGTGTTTGGTGGCATATTGAGTGACTCCAGTAGGCCCAGGTAGACATTGTGGGTGTCCTGTTTCATGGAGGGGGTCCTATAACTAGCAATAACTTGGAGAGGGGTCTTGTCTATGGTAAGTTGTACTTAGAGTAGTTTAAGGGGTTCATTTAGTTTAACCAATCTGAAGGTGTATTTCTCTTTGATGAATATTGATACTCCTCCTCCTTTAGATTTCCTGCTCTCGTTCGGTGATCTTAACGAGTGGAAGGCATTGTAACCTGGTATGGCTGGGGTGCTCTCCATGGCCTTGAACCAGGTCTCACTGACTGTACAAATGTCAGGATCCTCCAAGCTGAGGACATCTTTCAGTGAGTGCAGTTTTAAGTTTAGATTCCTAGCGTTTAGCAGCATGACCCTGCTGTTGGTTTTTGATGAGAGATTTACATTAGAAATTTTGTTCTTGTGACATTGCCTAAAAAAGGCATTATGGGGGAGGCAAGAGCCTTAGCCAGTAACTGAAATCCCAGAGGTGACAGGTAAAGACCATCTCTGGCAAAGCATAGAGGTCTATCAACCATATCATCCCAGGCTAACAGGAACTGGATCCCCGTGGAATGACACCAGAAGCTAAGTCAATTGTTGAAGTCAGTCATCTTTTTATTTGTACTGTGGCATCATGCTAGGTGAGAGTAGTATGCTGCTTAAGGCTGGGGACATACCTGCCAGGGACATATAATCAGAGAGCTCAGACATGTCTCTCTTTATATAATCCAGAGAGGTACATCTCAAGTCATCCACACCAACATGAACTATGACAGTCATAACAGTATTTGTTGCTGACAGACTTGAGTGCGTGTGTGATGTTATGGATCCTGGCACCAGACAGACAGCTAACCTTGACCTTCTCCTTATCCAAGCTAGTGAGTGGCACATCTGTGTGTCCCATGATAGAATCAGCTGTGACTAGAACGTTTAGTTTTGTGTTATGCCTTAATGGCTTATTTGGTGAGACAATGGTGCATGTGCCTTTGTGTGTATTGTGTTTAACTCCAAGTGTATTATGTGTAGTATGCTTGTATTTGGGAGACCTCAGTGCTTTTGGTGTGTTTTTAGAGAGACTTCAGCATATGTAGGGCTAAGTGTTGTTTGCGTGGCTGGTGAAGGTGGTTAGATGTGAGTGCTGTCAACCTGCTTAGTGTCAGATATACTGACTAGTAAACAAGGGAGGCTGGATTCCAAGTTTTCTGTATAAATGCACCTCTCACATATTGAATGTGATTGTCTTAAAAGAAGTGGGTCGTCAGTGTACATGAGGCAATAACTACACTGCTCCAGGATGCCCAAGTCAACCATATTGGCAGCAAAAATGGTGGGAAACTGTCCCCTCATAGTGCTAGGTAAAAGGTCGGGTCAATAACAGAGACTGACCAGAAATGACCAGTTGGGGATGCTGTGAGAGTAACTATTAGGACTGATCAGTAAAATTATTGGGGGTATCCCGGAGGCTGTGCAAGTCAGAACACCGACAAATGAAGCATGACCACAAAAAGCACAGACCAAAACTAAGGGAAAATTTAGTAAGCAGAAGCTTTGCTTCTATAACTACCAATAGTAATCACAATTGCAGGTTAGTGCACGATGGTGCAACAAACTCCAACCCACGCAAATGCAGGACTTAAATACTAGACAAGAAAACAGCAATTAGATGGGTCCCTGAATGCACACACGCCACAAAGGCACAAGGGGGCCCTCTCCAACAAAGGCAGCATAGACTTAGTACTCAGGATTTGTTACAATACAGATCCAGATTCAGCAAGCCTGAATATAGACAATGCTAATTGTAAACAAGTGCAGGAAACAGCAAAAAAAGACTAAAACTTAGAGCAGTTAAGTAAAGTTAAGGATTAAAAATGGCTGTCTAAAATAATTGCAGGAAATAGCAAAAATAACAGTATATAGAACAGTCGAGCAGCTAGATATCTAAACCAGCAGTGAGATTAAACAATCACATGCACAAAACAGGACAGCAGTACAAACAAAACAATTTGCAACAATGTGATGCAGTTGAGAAAACAGTAAGAAATACCAGCATATAATGGAAAGCCTTAGTGAATTGTTCATTCCACAAAAATTATGTAATTTAGATGATTTCAACCATGAATCAAGAAAATAAACAGGCTTCTAATTTAAATATAGAGTACATATCAATACTACTGACATTTTAAGTTAAGACACTAAACCGTGAAATTCTAGATGTTCAGCAAATAATAAATGAGTTGAGTCTGTCAGCTCACTCCTTTTTCTTGGGGAAGGGGAAGAGAAAAGGATTATTTCGAAGCATCTGTTTTTGTGCACTTCTTGATCCACAGTCATACCCTTCACTACATCTCTGGAGCCCTCCTAAGCAGTATACTGACTTCAGAAACTGGTACTAATTTTAGGCATACTCGTAACCCAGCTCCAAAAGCTGTACCTCTGTCTGTCTGTCTCTCTTTCTCTCAGGAGTCTCCCAATAGCACAAAGCAGTTTCAGGAACCAGTATTGTTTAGGCATACTAGTAATCTACTTCTGATATATGTAGTATTTCTATCTCCTTCTATGAATTCTCCCGAACAGTGGTATCAGGAAATGTTACTGTCTTAGGCATACCAACATCCCAGATTGCATAACTACTGGGAAGGGAGTGGGATAAGTTGATCTTCCCAATAGAACAAGGTAGTTTAGGATTACCTGATCCAAATGGATATTTTAGAGCTACACAGTTAGCACTCATATACATAACACAAGCAGAAGGTCAAAATTCAAAGTGGAAAGGGCTGATGATGAAGCGGGGGAGGGAATGGAGTTTAAGAAACAAGGAGAGAGTGGGATATTAAATGCAGATCCTTAAGTAAAGTAATAACCATATAGACTATTATATTCTTAAAGTAGCAGCAAGTATTCTAAGAACTATGCAAACATGAGACTCAAGAAAGGAGATTTTACCATTAAGGATGACTGCAAGTAGGGGATACCGAAAAGTGGCAAGAGGGCCCTGGAGTTCACTGGAGATAACTAGCAAAGGAGCCAAGATATTGGGAGCAAATAACTAGAGAGGGAAATGTAATAGAGTGGAATGAATGCAAGAAGATATTTGGACTACAGACTGCCTTCTTTGCCAGAGATTAATATAAATATGAGCAAAGAGAAAGGGATAGGGGAATCTTTAGTAAAAGACCTGCTCTGGTAAGAGTTTTTTAGCTGAATGTAGTACAGAAGCTGCTGTTAAAAAAGGAATCATTAGTAAAGCATACAAAATATTGCACAATAAGAATCAATCAGAGGAAGTTAGAAAAGAGTGGGAAGAGAGACAAGAAACGCAATTTACAAAGGAACAATGGAGGACATACGTACGGCTTCCAGGCATGTAACAAAGCCCAGAAGGTTTATGATTTTTGTTTGGAAGTGTTTGTATAGGTATTTTTGTACCACAAGCAGACTTAAAAGATGTGCTGTGTTTGCTTTACATGGATTGCATAATGAAACTGGACTTTACATACTTTAGATACTCCATGGTGCTCAGAAAGGAGTTTTAGTTTTTAACTTTCTGTAAGCTGCTAACTCTAAAATAGACTATTCCCAATCAGATGACTCACACTTAAAGAGGGTCATTCTGCCCTTGGATTACAGAAGAAATCAGAATGAAACCTATAAAAGATAGCTAGAATGGATACACTAGAAAACAGATCCAAACAAATGAGACCAAAAGGGCAAAACAGACAAAGCATAGAACCTCAACTGGACTTTTTAGCAATACCACAAAAGGCACATATTTAAGAAAAACTTTTTCACAGGGTAACCTGAAAACCATCATTCCTATCTAGCAGAATGTTCACTATCTCCTTAGAAGATTACTCCTACAACAGTGACATATTGAATACTGGAGTCCCTCAAGGATCATTCCTAGGCCTGTTGCTCTTCTCCATGCATACTAACTTACCACAAGATCTCACACCCATCAGTTGTGCACTCTCTAATAGGATATGATAATTCTAGTCACAGATTAATCACTCAGTGCTCTAACAAGGCATGTAATGGCCCAGTTTAAAAAAACAATGTATAGAAATGGCTCCTAGGCAACAAGTATGTTGTAAATAGTAACAAATCATTTGGAATGACATTCAGCTTGGGTTATGAATGAAAAGATCTTTGGACCAGTCTCCCTAGCCACTTAAAGTTTAAATAAATACTAGGAGCTACAAACATAAAGATGATACTGAACAGTCTTGTTAACATGAATGAAATGTAAGAAGGAAGAATAAAAGTCAGAAAGAATGGAAAACTGCAGCCACACCAAAACTACATGATACACACACACACACACACACACACATATATATATATATATATATATATATATATATATATATATATATATATACACAGACTGACCTCTGCTTTTATCACATCACTGGGTCCATCTGAAGAGCCTTTAATTGTCTATTCATTGAACCTATAGCTCCAAGAAGGTAACAGACAATTCCACACATCTTGAAGAAGGGAAAGCACACCTATGTAAGTTACACTTACCAATAACAGTAGATATTTGAACTCCTCAGTCCTGCAAAAGCTGTTACCCCAAATGATTTGTTTACCTGTCTAGAGAACAACAATCAGCCAGCCTCAAAAAAAAAAAAAAAATCTGGTTTCCCCTGCACCTTCACTCTGATTTCTGATTGGCTAGCCCCAAGGAGGGAAATTAGCACTCAGAGTGGATTTCTTCAGTATTCTTGCCCATACAGAGAGAGAAGAGCCTAATAACACTGAAACAAAAAATAGAATAAAATAAAAAATAACAACAAAGAAACAAACATAACCCAACGTTATATCCCAGCTGCCACTGTATGCAAAAGTAGGGTAATGTAGGGTAGGTGCTGCTACTGTAGCAGTGAGGAATTCAAACCTCTAGTGTTATGCAGCTTACACAACTGCACTATGGCTCTTCATTCCCACTGCTGCAGTAGCCTTTAGGCTTTGTGGGTCGATTACCAAAGCCTATCCAACCTGGGAGGAGAAAGTATATGGAGACAGACCTTGGAGAATGATCCTAGCAAAGTTTGCAGTGGGTATTGAAAAGGAATCCTTTTTATAATGCTTTGTAAAGGCATAAATGGAAGACCATGTAGCTGCCACTAGAATGCTTCTAGATTTCTCCCCTTTCCAGTATGCCATTGAAGATGACAAGCCTCTAGTAGAATGTGCCTTGATACTGTCTGGAATGGATTTGTGATGGTATGGTAGGAATAATAACAATCAGTAGCTGAGGACAACCACCTGTAAATTGTCTGCTTAGACACAGGATGTCTCTTTTTGTCCCTTGATAAGAAATAAATAGCTGATCAGCTTTTTTTAAGTAACCTAATTCTGTCAAGATAGTACCTGAGCTACTTATGCAAATCCAAAGTATGGAGAATCTTTTCTCCCTGATTTTTAGGTTCAGGGTAGAAAACTGGGAAATTTATGGCTTGATTTAAAGTAAAATCTGCCACCACTCTGTGCATAAAAGAAGGGTTTGTTCTTAATGTCACCCTATCTCTGTGGAATACGAGGAAATGTTCACCTACCATGAGCACTTGCAACTCAGATACTCTTCTTGCAGATTACAGTTTTCCAAGTGAAGAACTTTAAATCAGCTTCATGAGCAGGTGCAAAATATATGTTCACCTTCTCCAGCACAAGTTTGAGATCCCAAGGAGGAACCTGTTTACGAGATCATCTCAGGTGTAAAACTCCTTTCCAAAACTGTTTTATGACAAATACAGAAATAAAAGGGGGAATCTATGGGTAGCCATGCTGAAATAGTAGCAAGATGAACCTTTACAGAGGAATGAGAGAGGCCAGAGGAAAGTAAGACTTGCAAGTATCTTTGATTCCCCCAAGGCAGAGGAGTCCTATTTCTGCAACAATGCAACCTACGCAGACCTATATAGGTGGAGAAGGAATGAGGGGCGGTGTCAGTAGCACACCACATATGGTAACGGAACTATCGTCTTCCTTTTCTTTAACAGACTGGCTTCATGAAGGCTCCTGGTGTGAGTTCAAGGAACCAACCTATGGAAATAATGTAGGAACAGTAGACGAACAGCTCAAGAACTTCGAGTGTGAAGTTCTAAAACTTAGAAAGCTGCAAATTGAAAACAATTACCTAAGAGAATGTCTTCGGAGAGAACAAGTGTCAAAGGAGCTGCGGACATGGAAGTTCCCTATAGGCACTGTACAGGGTTCTGACTTACAAAAATACTTGATTGCCATGTTCAACAGACATGGCTGTGAACTTCTCGAACTTTTAATGAGAGATAATGAGAAAAAGATTAATATGCTAAAAGCTAAAGTAGATGGACTTAATGAAGTTTTAAAAAATGACTTGTTTTTTCAGTTTAAAGCGGATGTGTATAGAGATATTTTTGTTAACATAGATAAAATTATGGAGGACATTAAAAACAAAAAAGGTAAAAAGATGGAAAGAGACAAGAGGGATTATGAAGCGGGGAAGGCCTACCCCCTACCTAGTAGTAATGTGTGAACACATTATGTTAGGGAAGATATTAATGTTATTGACAATAATGATGACCTGTATGCTGAAGGAGAAGGTGATTTAGGTAACACGTAGTCAGTCCCTTTAGAGATGCCTTTGAGGAGGTCAGAATGCCTCCAGAATCAAAGGCAGCAGAACTACAACAGGGAGATGGAAAACAATGGGAACTTCACCAACTCATATTTGAACAGGGGTCAACCCCACAGGGGATGGGGAAGCGGAGCAACCAGCAGCAGATGGTAAATGATGGAGTGCTAAACTCATGTAAAATCATTAGTAATTTGTATGGTGACTTTAAGATCTACAACTTGAGTGAAGTCAATGTTGATGTAAAATGGGCTGAACTTTTTCAAAAGGGTTTGAATTATGTGCCAACAAATGTACCTAAAGTTGAGAGTTTACTATTAGAGTTGAAAATTTTTGTTAGGAAATTAAATTTCAAATTTTATTTTGATAATGAACAACTTAACATTTCCACTGTACAGTGTAAAAAACTGAGTACGTTCAATCCCCCCCATTCACCCTACGGTGCATGTATTTGAGAATTTATGTAGTAGTCAGATAAGAAAATTTTTAAAAGAAAAAAAGAAAGGGTTTGTACCCAACTTATCTGATGATGAAAAAAACTTGCTTGAATACATTGCGAGTAACCAATGTTTCAGGGTGATGAAACCAGATAAGGGGGGGGTATAGTAATTATGGAACAACAAACGTACACAGAAAAAATGTTACTGCATTCGTTTAGTGACAAATGAAAAAATATCTATCAATGAAGTAAATATTGCTTACAGAAACGTTGACGTCACTCTAAATGATTTATTAATAGATGAACAAATCACTATTAGTGAGCTTAATTTTCTTCAACAAGCAGCACCTCATATTCTGACAATTTTCAGAATTCCAAAAATCCACAAAAGCATTGTGGACCCACCCCTGAGACCCATAGTGGATGCTAAAGCATCGAAACCCTTTAACTTGGCCAAATGTGTGGATTTTCATCTGAAACATGTTCTGGATAACTTCCATCCTGTATTAAAAGACTCATGGGATTGTTTGAGTAAGATCAATAGTAATTTGTACACCGATAACCTGATTTTGGCAACTATGGACATCAAAGATCTTTTTACAGTAATTCCTCATGATATAGGGATTATGTGGTTCTACGACTTTCTATGTTCCAGAATGGTACTTAGTCATTCGAGAATATTAATGTTTAGAACATTGATAGAACTCATCCTGAAGAATAATTTTATTGTGTTTGAAAATCAGCTGTTTAAGCAAAAAATTGGAGTGGCAATGGGGGCGGCATGTGCCCCCCTTTTTGCTAACATTGTGTTAACCCAATGGGAAACTTCCAAGGTTTTCAATTGTGATTTGTTTCAGTATTGTAAATTTTATTGGTGTTTTTTGGATGACATTCTGATCCTTTGGGATGGGACACAAGAATTATTGGACAGATTCTTTGATTTTTTGAACACTAGTACTGAGTTTTTGTCATTCACTTTGGAGACTGCTTCAGATGTTACACATTTCTTGGCTATTACCATAAGGAAGGACAGAAACAAAAAGGGTTTTAGTTCAACATTATACAGCAAACCCACTTATTCAAACACATTATTGCATTATGATAGTTGTCAACCCTCACATCAAAAACAATCCTTAGTGAAGGGTCAGGGTGTGAGACTAGCCAAGATGGTGAGTGAAGTTGATATTTTCAATGAAGAAATTGAAAAGTATGTTATTAAGGAGAGGGTACCCTGACCAATTTGTTGACCCCATACTCATGGAAGTTGTTAACAAGAGATTAGGAGGACATTTTGTACGCCTCTTAGGAGTAAATGACCATAGAGACAACAAGTGAAATTAGGGATGATGTAACTAATACAAGGAACAAAAATTCCTTTACAGGGGCCATGATATTGACATTTAGCCCTCTGTTTTATGACATTAAGGAAGTTATTAACAACTGGGGCATCTTGGCTAATGAAGCCGAACATAGGAAGAAAGTTGGTGACAAATCGGTAGGAATTCAGACAAAAAAATTTTTTGGAAAGGTGCAATTCAAATGACTACACAGGTTGGATGAAAAAATGTGGTCACTGTCCACAATGTACCCATATTATCGAGAGTGATAGTATATACATTACTGGATACGGGGTAGTCAGGCTAAGACAAAAATTTAATTGTCTTAGTAAATGTCTGGTATATGTAGCTATCTGCCAGGTATGTGGACAATTCTATATAGGAAAAACAAAAAATGGATTAAATAAATGCATATATCAACATCTCTGTGATATTCGCAGAGGTAACTTAAACAATGCCCTTGCTAGGCATATTATTGAGTTCTGTAACCATTCCATCAAGTTTGCAGTTCTTGAAGAAATAGAGAATAAAAATGGAAGGGGGGCCTAAAGAGATGTTTCTTGAATACAGAGAGTTGATATGGCAGCTTAGATGCAATGCTACAGTTACACCAGGTCTCAATGAGATGATTTCTGTTTCTAGCTTGTTAAAGTTGAGGTCTGAATTCCATATGTGAAGTGTAACCTACATAATATAAAAGTATCACACATTTAGTATATGTGGGGGCATAGTGCATATTTTAATTTTATGTATTAGATAATAGTTCTTTTAAAAGTGAAGTGTATATACCATTCACAAGTTTTTTAACATATCAATGTTTTTTGTGTAAATGTTTTAAACAGCCTATGGGGAAGCATTATGGTGAATATGTGATGGGGGGCATGAGTATTTAAATGTTTGTGTGTTAAACTGTTTATTCTGATGAAGTCACTGGCATACTGCCGACGAAAGCGCTAAATAAAACTTTGTGGTGTATCTCCTAGTGTTCCCTGCTCCTACTTTAATTTATTGGTTTGGTCTCTTACGTTTGGTTTAGTCTTTTATTTCCATTTTCTAGTAAATGCTTTTTGGCAGCCACCAGAATTAAATTTAAAAAGGCCTTACTATGGGCCGGATTCATGAAGACTTGCACGAAGTCTAAGAGTAGAGTAAGACTCCAGACAGCCAATATGTCTGCTGAGCGATCCAGGAACAGCCAGCAGGGGTGTGCATGAGAGCTCCTAAAATGACTCTTGCACGGACAGTGTTAGGATATGCAAATTACCTCATTTGCTGCTGAAAGCTATGCAAATGAGGTAAATTTGCAATCCAGGAAACACTAACCTGTCCGAGTAAGAGTAGTGTTATTTGCAGAAATGTACTCCGTTGGTAACTGAGTACCATTCTGCAAATAGCAAAATGGAGCTATGACAGCTCCAAATAAAGGATGCATCCAGTTGAGGAAGCATGCCAATGGCCAAATATAAGGCCATTGGCATTATTATGTGTTGCAAAATAATAAAAAACAATTTTGCCCCCGATCTCCGAAGTTTAAGCGTAGCATAGCACCGCGCAAACATGCGGCACTCTAAAAACTAGAAAAAAATCTAAAAATAGGCATTTTATTAAATATATTCATCTGCTATGCAGGTGAATGGCAGGCTGAAGACAACATGGCTACTGAGTAGTGGTTGCTAAGGGGGGAAGCTCAGTCTGAGAGATGTAACCAAGCATTAGTAGGCAATCCTATGCAAATGAGTATAAGGATAGTGAATCCCAATTTTCCCTGCCATGTGAACCATGTCCCTAGAGTGTAAGAGTAGGATTAGGGAAGTAACAGAGTAGAAGATAGGTGACATCATGAGGGGGGTATGTATCAAAGACTGTAAGCTTATTGGAGCAGAGTGGCATGTGTTTGTTGTGAGTTACTCAGGACTGGAAGAGGCAAGTCTACTGTTGTCTGAACTGAAACCCAGAAACTGAAGGTGTACGCTGTGGCTATCACTAAAGCTTCTTGCAAAGATGCTTACACTGTGTGCACGTGTGTGCGCACCTGTAAACCCATCTAAGCCTCTGTGCACGTGTGTCCACCCGTGTAAGCCTGTGTAAGGCTGTCTATGCCTGTGTGCGCGCACCCGCCTAAGCCTGTGTAAGCCCATGTAAGCCTGTGTAAGCCTGTGTGCACACATGTGCGTGTGTTTGCACTTGTTTGTTCGGCGCTGCCCCCTGTGGAAACAGAAAGGGAAAAGGAAGGAAAAGAAATAGTAGGAAGTTAACCAAGGAGAACTAGCATTGCTGCCAGGTGAAATCAATCAGAATCAGCCAATTACACAGGCAGTACACTAGCCCAGCCCAGCCTAGCACTTAAAACTCTGCAAACAACATTCCCCCATGTTTTTCTCAGAAACACTGCAACACTGCAGTCTACAAAGAGAAGTGAAAACTTAAAAAACTTAACTGAGGCAAAAAAATGTTAGGGGCTGCCATTGCAATTATAAGGCAACATGTGCAAGATGCTGAGGGTAATGCCATTGCAAATGCTGCTGAGCAACCCACAGTGAGGAGACAGAGAAGAGTGTACAAACCCAGGGTAACCTACGAGGGGCTACATGAGCTGGAGATAGTGGAGCGCTATAGAGTGGACAGAGACCTCCTGCAGCAAATTGTTGAGCTGTGCAGGCCACGCCTCACACACAGAACCAACAGAGGGGAACCCATCCCAGTGGAAACCAAGGTATGTGTTGGCCTAAAAATACTAGCAACAGGTACCTTCCAGAGACCAACTGGTGATATGATGGAGATTTCACAGGCATAAGCATCCAGGGTACTGCACCAGTTCCTGAATGCCATGTCAGCACATGTTGGTGATCATGTATATTTCCCCAATTCCCGTGAGGTATTGGCCAGCAATATGCATCTCTTCCAGCAAATAGCAGAATACCCTGAGGTAGTGGGTGCAATTGACTGCACGCACATACACATCAAAGCACCAGCCAGTGAGCGGGGTAGGGCCTACATCAACTGCAAGGGCTTCCACTCCATCAACTGCCAGGTCATGTGCGATGCCCAGGGCATAATACTGAATGTGTGTGTGCTGGTTGCCCTGGAAGCTACCATGATTCTCATATCTGGCATCTGACGCAGCTGTACCAGACATTTGCCAATGGGGACATCCCTGACGGTCACCTAGTGGGGGATGCTGGATATGCACTGGAGCCATGGCTGATGATGCCCATCAGAAATGCACACACACCTGAACAAGAACTCCATAATGAGGCACACACACAAACACGAAATGTAATCGAGCATGTGTTCAGGATGCTCAAGTCACGCTTCCGGTGCCTGGACACATCTGGTGGAGCCTTGCAGTACTCACCAACTACATGTACCCATATTGTCATGGTATGTGCCATGCTACACAATATGATCCTGTGAAAACAGCTGCAGCAGGAACAGCATGGGGCAGGGCCACACAGCCCCCCACCATTGCCAAGGCCTGCACAGGCACAGCATGACTCGGAGGAGTAACAACCTGAGCCTGCCCCAGTAGGCAGAAGGAGGCATGCCCAGTATGCCTTGGCCTTGGCAAAGAGGCAACACATAGCACATACTCTGGCTCAGTAGGAACCCTGGAAATGATACCTCTCTCTGACTTGCACATAAAATAAAAGGGATGCCTAACTTGACACTACCTGTTTACAAACATGTATAGGGAGTGTAGTATGTGCATCCAACATAGGTAGCCCTGCAGCACCACCTGAGGCATGATTGCCATGTTTTAAGCAATATGAAGCAGTGCTAAGCAGCATTTACCAATATTTAGTATATGTAAATAAAATTGCCCATGTTAACTAGTGCAATGTTGGGCAACGTTGAGCAATGTTGGGCAAGTTCTGGCAAAGTCATGCAAAGTTGAGCAAAGTCAGGTAAACATGCACATATTTGCTTTACTGTTCCTTAAGCAGTCTGGTCTGCCCAGCATGAAATTAAAAAGCAGTGACAGGGCTCAAATCCAGGATACTGTGCACTATACTCACAGTACTGAACCACTAAGCCATGACAGCATTTCAGTGGCAAAGACACAGCAGGACAATTGTACACTAATGCAAGCACAAAGAAATGCTGTTTCATGCCCCTAATGAGGCATATGGGTAACCTCCCCCACAGGCCTATGCAGACAGAGAACATCAGGCCAGGCGGTGTGATGTGGGTTGTGTAGGCTATGAAGTCGCAATCTAATATACATGACATTGGACGCTAGGATCTGTAGCACAGTAGTATGCCTCAAGCCAGTACGATAGGCAACAGTACAGACTGAAATGGTGTACCATACATAGCAGTGCAGGCATAGCAAATGTGTATAAGTGTCAGGTGAAACCCTCATCCTATGTACACCCACAGTAACAATCAGGTGTGCCCCCAGGTAGAAATGTACAAAGAATAGATGTTCCCCCTGTATGTAGAAATGTTGATAAGTCTATGCAAAGTGTCTCATGGAAGCCCTGCAGGCACAGCATGATCCCTGTTGATTTATGACACAAAGGTGAGCCCTGCTGTAAAAATACAACTTGATTTGCCGTACACATAAAGTATAAATGCCTATACTGGGCGTGCTCACACACTCCAACAAATGTAGTGGATTTCATTCAGCATCACACTGAAAGGTCATACTGGGCATGCCCACACACTTTAATAAACGAAGCAAATGTCAGGCAACAACATACTGAAAGGTCATACTGTGCATGCTCACACACTTAAAGAAATGAAACAAATGTCAGGCAGCAACATACTGAAAGTTCATACTAGGCATGCTCACACACACAGGCTAAATACGGATGTGATAATAAGGGCCTATGGACAAATGTGGATAGTCATCTGTACTTCCAGAAACACATACACAAAGTGGTCAGAAAATCATGCTATGTATTCACACAAACTGCCAAGGTCTGTGCATGTAGGTCAAAGGAGGTTCCCACTACTCAGCGGTCATCAGACCCGTCAGAGAGTACCACAACACACTTGCAATGAATCTGACCAGGCATGTTCAGCAGCCAGAAAGACCACTGAAGTACCTTAACAAGAGGATTACTGGCCTCAAATAGTTTCCCCATGCAACAAGACTGAATGTAACCTAATCTGTACTCTGTTGCATACTGTCTACTCAGGAGATCTCAACAGACAGGTTGATGTCATGGCTACACTCAGATCTGTTCTGAGTTACAGCTCAATAGCACTAAATATACAGACCCAACTGATATTGCCAACATCCTGGCAGATAGAAGCAGTGTTAACTTTACCCCCTCTCACCCATGAAAGAGCACATCTCTGTAATGGAAGACTGCAAAGTTGCTGTCATCACAGCTGCACAGGTAAATAACACTCTCCAAAGCCAGTATCACAGCAGCCATGGGACCAGATAACATCCCAGGCTGTGCAGCATCTACTTCCTGAAGTAAAATTTAACATGGAAGGTCTGTGGCAACTGAAGTTTCCAGAGCACTGCAAACTAGGAGCCATAATTGTAAACACGAAAGACGTGGGCATCCTACAAAAGGGCCTCACTGAGACAGATGGCTGTTGTCAAAGCCATGGGCTCTAGCTCATTGCCAAAAGGTGCATTGTCATCCCCTTTGCTAAAAACAATGTAGCCAAGAACTACAACATAGGTGGTAGTATACTTCACACTGAAAGTGTGACAAGAGACCTTGGGTCACAGGTGGATAGTGGACACAACTGTGATAATCACATTCCCACAGTAGTCAGGAAACCCTTCTATGTGGCACACCTCATCACAAAATGTGACTCATGCAGAATAGAAGAGGACATTGTTCCCCTCTACTCATCACTCACTAGAACTATAATAGAGTACAATGCCACTTTTGCTATGTACCTCACAAGACAACTACAACAACTGGAAAGCCTGCAGCAATACCTCACAAAGAGCATTAGCAGCCTGAAATACATGCCATACACAGACCATCTCAAAATGCTCCATCCATACTCCCTTGCATATCAGCTACTCAGAGGTGTTCACTGCCTAACATAAAGGCTATGTCAAACACAGAGCTGTTGGACATGCTCTACGTAAAACACTTGCAATCCATCTGACCTTCGAATCCAAAACCATGAGTGAAATACAAAAGGAAGGGGTGTACCCATTAACCTTATGGATACCCACACCTTCAGGTTAGTGGCACTGCATGAGGTCTTGGAGACCATGCAAGTGCAACTAACATTGGGCAAAGCTGCTCATCAGATTGTAGCCTGCTACAGATCACGTACCTTGTCTCAGGAACCTCACCCAGTATTCCTGAGAACAGTGGAAAATACAAAGGTCCTGTCAAACACCATTATATGAGGGGATTACAACTACCCAAACATTGAGTGGGAGAATTACTCGTGTACAACGTCCTTTACCCAATGTTTCCTAGAGTTTAAAAACTCTAACACCCTGGAGCAGCTGGTCACCATGCCCACTAGAGGTGACAACATACTGGACATGATCATCACCAACATGGGGTACCAGTGTTCCACAACAGAGATAAACCCCTCGCTGGTAATATCAGATCATAAAGTAATCACACTGGACATCCACATCCTGCCCCCCCACCCAGTCAATGAAACCACTGTGAAGACATATTCCAAAGCAAACTGCACACTTCCCAAGACCAAAGTGGAACGTTCCAAAGACCTCTTGCTATAGGATAATGGTATACAATCTGCCGAATCATTTACAAGTGCATCCTATGAGCATCTACAGGGATGCATGGAACGAAACAACACAAATAAATCCAAGATGCACTCCTCCAAAAATAAGACAACAATCAGGTGGTTGTTGCTCATAAATTAGCTAAACAACAGAAGGAGGAAATGAACACATGATAGATCCAACTTCACTAAAGGAAAGGCATCACTGATCATTATTAGGAAGAAACAATGATCGCTCATAAAATAATCCAAGGACTGTTTCTAAAGACAAATAGTCAAGGAATGTAAGAATAACAACCACAAAGCCTTTGGTAGCTAACCAGACATGTAGGTGTCAACTTCCAAATATGCTGTCAGCTACTGAAAAATGGAAAGAAATACACTGAACTAACTTTCATTGCCCACATCCAGGGGGACAAGTTCAGTGTAACCCCCCCATCACCCCCAAATGGCCCTGTGTCCATCACAGAAGAATGCTGAGCCCCAGACGTCATGGACATGCAGGTAAAGACAGCCCTCTCCAAAGCTAAGAACACAGCATCAATGGGACTGGATGGTGTCCCAGGCTGCATCTTACACTAGGCCCAAAAGGAACTACACCCTCACCTACATCCACTATCCAGACTGAAGCGTACCACAGGCTATGTATCCAAAGAATGGCATACACTAACAGTCATCCAGCTCCACAAAGGGGGTGCCACAACAGAACCTGGAAACCATTGCCCTATATGTCTACTCAGCCTGGTCTACAAAGCTATTGAGCAAATTGTTATGGAACCCATAAACAGAGACATTGGAGACCTCCAGACACTGGACTCTACACATCTTAGCCTTGTTAAAGCCAGATTCTGTCTCCTACACCTAGTTGACTTATTTCAAACAGTTACCAAGGACATAGATGGAGGTGAAAGTAGTCCACACAGCCCACCTGGACATCACTAAGGACTTTCTATGCCATTCCCCACTCTGTCATCATGGACAAGCATACCAGCTTGAACATTAACGGCTATATCACAGGATGGGTGGCCAAGTGGCTCACAGATCACCACACATGTTCAGAGTTGCGGGTGCTATGTCCGACTCTAAGCCAATCACAAATGACATCCCACAGGTCTTGGTCCTGGGACCCCACCTGTTCAGTAAATACTGCTCAGAGGTACAGGCAAGCATGGGAGTTGTATGGCTGAACAGGTTTGCAGATGACTGCTAACTGTGGTCCATAATCAACTCTACGGCTGACACAGACATCCTCCAGAAGTGTCTTACAGAGACTGATACCTGGTGTGAAAACAATGCCCTCAAGCTGAATGCCAATGAATGCATAGTCATCCCCTTTGGGTAAAACAATGTGCACAGAAATTACCACATAGGTGGTAATCCAGTATGTACGGAGAAAGTCATTATGGCCCTGGGGACACAGGTAGATAGCAAACTCCCCTTTGATGGTCACATGGCCAAAGTGTTTAGACATTCATTCTATGTAGCCCACCTAATGTCATCTAATGTAACCCACTTTGTATAGTCTGATGATGTCACCATCCTACAAATATACCTGTGGAAAGGTGAACTCACAGTAATGTGCATAGCGTGTCGTGTAAATGCATACTCCTGTAGTATTATAAAGTAGTTAGGTAGGGGTTTGAATCCTGCACTTGAGAAGTGTGTGTGTGGTCTCCTTGGGAAGGAGCAACCTTTTTGGAGAGTAGTAAAACACCTTAAAAGTAGCATACTAATCATTGTCAAGTCTGATGATGTTACCATCCTACAAATATACCTGTGGAAAAAAGACTTCCCAGTAATGTGTATAGCATGACATGTTAATGTGTACTCCTCTAGTATCATGAAGTAGTTAGGTAGGGGTTTGAATTGCACTTGACAACTGTGTGGGTTTGTGTGTAATCACCTTGGAGAGGAGCAACCATTTTGGAGAGGAGTGGAACACCTTAAAAGTGGCATACATATCTATGTAAAGTGTGATGATGTCACCATCCTACAAATATACCTGTGGAAAAAAGATCTCCCAGTAATGTGTATAGCGTGTCATGTTAATGCGTACTTCTCTAGTATCATGAAGTAGTTAGTTAGGTAGGGGTTTGAATCCTGCACTTGATAACTGTGTGTGTGTAATTACCTTGGAGAGGAGCAACCTTTTAGTAGAGTAGTAGAAGACCTTACAAGTGGTATACTTATCTTTGTCAAGTCTGATGGTGTCACCATCCTACAAATATACCTGTGGAAAAGAGACCTCTCAGTAATGTGTATAGCGTGTCATGTTAATGCGTACTTCTCTAGTATCATGAAGTAGTTAGGTAGGGGTTTGAATCCTGCACTTGATAACTGTGTGTGTGTAATTACCTTGGAGAGGAGCAACCTTTTAGTAGAGTAGTAGAAGACCTTACAAGTGGTATACTTATCTTTGTCAAGTCTGATGGTGTCACCATCCTACAAATATACCTGTGGAAAAGAGTCCTCCAAGTAATGTGTACAGTGTGTCATGTTAATGCATATTCCTCTAGTATCATAAAGTAGTTAGGTAGGGGTTTGAATCCTGCACTTGGTGAGTGTGTGTGTTCTAGGTGTGTGACACTGTTGGTCAATGTGTTGTGGGTTTTGCTTTTACTACTGTATGACATATCAGTATGCATTGCACATGTGAGGTAGCTGTGTGGCAAATACATATACATACATGTTACCTCAATTATTGCTTGTGTGGGAACCCTGCTTTAACCAAGAACACAGCTGTCATCTTTGCCAGACTGTGCTGCTGCTTCCCAGACCTTAGGTCACATCTGTATGCTTGTGACAAGGCCAGCCACTGCAGTGATCCCTGGCCTAGGTCATCCGTGTCACACACACTCATTATGGTTTCTATTGAATTGTGTGAGTGAGGGTTTATGGCCGAGGTATATGTCAGATCTGTTCAAACGCAGCAAAGTCTGTCAATGATGACTATTCATTATAGGTGTACAACAACCTTTGTGGATATGCATGCAGACCCCTTATTGCTTATGTGATCCACCGAGGGATTTCAAAATACCTTAGGAAATGTGATTATCAAAGGAGAGATGACGTAACACTAGGTTGCATGTACACATCGGTACCTGTTCATCATGTTGGTGGCTACTACCTGTGTGGTACTGTGGGGATACTATGTTCCGTAAAGGTGGATGACTATGCTTAGTTTGACTTATAGCTTTACAGCATGGGTTTGATAACAGGTATCTGTCTGTATGATACCCTTGTGGAGGATGTGTGTGTCACCTGGAGAATGCATTATAGGCCACAGTATGCATTACCAGACGTGGACGGACATATCCCTGCTGTGATTGCTTGTACCTAAGAGAGCTATATGCCAAACAGGAGTATTCTCAGTAATGGGTGCAGGTGAATACCACTGGTTACTGGCATAGTATAGTACCTGAAGGATCCAAATGTTGCTGTGTGTCCTACATCTGTGTGTCAGTTGTCAAGACATCATCTAATGATTGGTTATGGTCAGGCTGTTGAAGTTATGTATACTACCAGAATGCAAAACAATGACAGGTAGTAACAGTATCACCCACAGCACAGTGTCAAACCATGTCATACACACATGTGAGTCAGGTTCCGAAATGTGTGTAGTACAATGCATACTGGCCACCAATAGAAACTATGGAGTGTTACTGTGTAATACAGAGCATGTCACCCAGCCCATGTGTGCACTATGCATGTACATGCAGACAGTGCACCTCCACTATGTTCACAACTGTACACCTGCAAATCTGTGCTACACACATCCTACACATACTGTCCACTCTCTAACACATGCTGCCAATACTGCACACATCAGCCAAGTGGCACGTGGGCAGACAATACACTATTGGAACTAATACTGGTGTAAACAACACTACAATGACAATCATAGCTTTAATGCATCATGCCTGCTCAGCTACACCTTCAAGCATATCATTACACTCTACTGCTGACAACATGCTAACATTGCTATACTGCTATTAAGGCACCCTTTGCATCAGCACCATGATAACCTGTTCCTGCATCGATGTTACAGATGACAGGAGGTGACACAGGTTTCATCATATGCACAGGGTGTGTTGTTGGTTTGCTAGAGGTCTACAGTGAGCCATCCAATCGACATGTATGTGTGTGTGTGTGTGTGTGTGTGTGTGTGTGTGTGTGTGTGGGGGCAAGAATACTGCTATGGGCCAATGTTGATGTAATGTGTGTGGGTATGTGTTAGCCCTAGGTGTCTGGATTATGTGTGCGTGTGTCTGCATGCACACAGTTCCACCATGTGGCTGCCATATACGGGTATTTGTGGGACAGCCACAGACTGTACCTGTGAGGCTTTACAGATCACCGTCTCTGGCCACGGATACAGTACCTGTGCCTGGCAGGGGTGCTACTGACACTATCAGGTACTAAGCCAGACTGGTTACTATCCCCAGAGGTAGATGGATGTACACTGGACCCAGGTCCCTGCTGGGACTGTCCAGAGCCATGTGCACGTGGTCTTCTAGGATGTTCTATGGACAGCCCACCCCCAACATTGCTGGGGCTGGTACTGGCACTATGGGAGCAGCTGTGGCTTGAGGGACGTCTGCGGCAACTGCCAGCTGCTGATGTTGCTGGCATATGTCCACGTCGACGACTCAACCATCCCGCACTGTCCTGACACATGGCCATGACATTGCGGAGGACATCTAATGTCTCTCCCCAACATCTATCAGTGACCTCAGTGTAATTACGGATGGCACCAGCTAGGTCATGGATACTGTCAATTATGGCGGTGTTATGTGCCCTCTGTGCCCTTAGTTCCTGTCTGGTGTACCGTTCCATAAGTGCCTGTGCCTCCATGACAGCCTGGAATATGCGTGAGGTTGTAAGACCTGTGGCACATCTGCCAGTGGCATGATGAGCAGCAGTGCTGCGATGAGAACCCCTGGACATCTGCCTATGTGGTACCCTTCCAGACATCTGGGTATGGCTGCTGTGTTGGGATGCATGTGCCATGGATACCACACTGTCCTGGCCAATGCCGACTGTACGCTGTCCCTCAGCTAAGGGCATTGGTGATGGATGTATTGGCAGTATGACTGTGTGCATGGATGGGGTGGATACTTGTGTACTGTCGATTGGTGGCCCAACGACAGACCCTGGCAAACATGTCTATGCCTCAACACACCTATCATCATTATCACTATTTTGCTCAGTGACATCAGTTTCCCTGCTGCAGTGAACCAGCACAAAGTCAGCACCTGTGAGAGGAAGACAGGAAACACACTTTACGACCTGTACATGATGTCGGCACACATGCACACATGAACACATGGACACATGCACACAAGCACACATGCATACATGCAGACATGAACACATGCAGACATGAACACATGCACATATGAACACATGCACACGAATGCACTCCTCACTAAAACAGACAGACACACACACACACACACACCACCAGCAATCCAGAACGTACTCAATAGTGGGTGATGGTGGGGTACAGTATCACAAGGCAAACAGTTATATCACATGTGCCAGCATGCAGGACGTGTGTTGCTCAACAGCATGCAGTGCGGGTGTAGACAGCCCTTGCTAATAACAGTATACATGGCTTTGATGCATGTGTGTTGTTGTTCAGTGATTGGCCTCACCCTGGAACACAATGTGTACATGGACACAACATTGCTGTGTAAGTATTAAAAGCTCTGCAGTGTCCTGTGCACCATCACTCACAGCTATACATACCATGGCTGGATGTGTATCCGTGTGTCACATAGATATCCATTTCTGATTAGAGCGTCTGTGTCTTTAGCAGATAAATGTGGACACATGTTTAGCACATGCATGCTATGTATACACACAGGGTGAGCGGTGCATGTATAACTGATGAAATACCATTGCTCAACATAGCCATTGTACAGTGGTTATGTTGAGTGTAGGACATATTGTGGCCATGCCAGTGCCAGCCATGACATGGCATGCTACAACACAACTGCAACATTAAACATCACACATACACAGTGTGTGTCATGTGACCTATACACTCAATAGCATTACAAGACATATATGTGTCACTTTGTACAAAAGGTGATTGCTATACATAGTGTGTATCGGTCCATATGTTTGCACACACACAATATTGAGGTGCATAGCAGTTAATGCTATGTGTAGTACTGTGGTCACTGTAACTGGATGGGGTGTAGTACCATGAGCCATCATCATGCAGCATCATGTGGTCACTCAAGGCTACTAATGTGTGCCAGACCGGCAAATACCATGCTATACCAGAACTGCTGTACCATGGCTACATTCACCATTTCACAGCCAGTTGTTACATGGGTTTGTATGGTGCCTAATAGGAGGCATTGCCTAACATGAATGTGTTATGTGTTGAAGAGTGTTGCACAGCTACATGAGAGGCATCTGCCCCTCAGGTATATTATGTGTGCTGTGCGGATGACATTTGGGATACTGCAGTGTGACCTTACAGCGGGTGTCTGAATACACCATGTGTAGCATGTGAACGTGTACTGCGTATGACAAAGTTGTGTATGTTGTGTGCATGTGTATTGCCTCTGCCTATCCAATGTCCACTACAGTGTTGCCACAATTGTGTGGGATGCTCTGTGTATTGTATGTGTTTTAGGCAGCTACCCACATTACTGGGATGTGCATAGTCTCACAGGAAACATGCACAGCATGCATTATGCTTAGGTGTGTTACGTGTACATGGCCTACAGCTCACCTATGACATGCACATTTAATTAGCAATATTAAATGTAGAACACACTCACCAGCATGGGTCTGCTGCCTTGCTGTTACACCAGAGGGACCTACAAAGATATGAGACAGTTTGTCAGTGGCAACAACTGTAGCATTGCTACTGTGTGTCTGCAATCTTACAATAGTACAACGGTTGACAGTCACAGGCCTACAGATTACATTCCTAATTATTAGTATTGCACAACACTAGGCACCACATCCTCTCACTACACAGTACACATCTCACATGAGCATGCTCTACCAATAGAGGTAACAGTAGTCTACAGCTATGCCATGTTACCTGCACGCTCCGTGTCAACTTGCTGGGTGGCTCCAGCCTCCATGATGATACATGTTGCTTGTTGTTGTTGTTTTTGTTGGCCAGGAGCCACCTGGCTCAGGAGCAGCTCCTCCACTCTGGTGAGGGGGATGGATGGCTACCCCACCACCTGTGGCAAGCTGTTGTCTACGGATATCTGATGCACGCTGCTGGACATGTCTAATTAAATCACTGCAGTGATGGCGTACCTGCTTATATGTCCGGTTATGCATGCCTATGTTATTTACCCTACGGACAAGATCTTGCCACAGTGCAGTCCACTCATGCTGGTCCTGGCTGGTTCTGGAGAACAGCAGGGCATAGTGCTGCACCAGGCTTGTTGTTATCTGTTCCTCCTCTACCGTGCTGTAGGTGGGGTTATGATGGTGGGCCATTACCCTGGAAGACAATGAAACAATATGTGTGAGCAAGTCATGTGGCACACTTAACATTCTAAAGTACAGACATCAATTAACTGCCATATATAGCAACCTATTGGCTGTCAGAGGGTACACACTTTCAAAAAACAAGTAATCTCCGTGGTATCCCCGAAGTCTCAAAACAACCCACTAAAGTGTAGTGGGTCTAAAAACAAAACAGTGTAGGAAACTTCTCTGTGTGGAAGATTTTCAGTCCATATATTTCTAGCTAATCACTGTATATTAATCAGATCAGACAATAGTAGAAGTAGCGAACGTAAACTCGTCAAGTCAAAAAGTAATAATAGAAAATATATAATTCTACAGCATTACTAAGTATTTGAAAGTAATCCAAGCAAGGCAGGCTGTCTGTTTCCAGTCGAAAATCCTTTATTAAGTACACAGACAAGCGATCCAAGTAAAACAAAAATAGAGTAATAATTTTCTCACAAGCTTTCTAAATATATATATACTTTTAATCAGGCATGGGAGTGGTTTATTGTGCTGTAAAACAAAGTGTTATTGGTACACATGTTAAATTCACATCCCTTCCCCCATCAGTGTGACATTCGAGATGGTCCTGCCCTTCCTTGTAGCTGTCATAATAATATATAGCCCTAATGTACTTTAATGGTACATCTTATTTAACCAAATTATTAAGTAGATTATTAAGTCTGTGATTTTATACAAGGTAATATACTACATGGCTGGAAATATATCAACCTTAGTTCATTTTGCGATCAAAAATTATATATAAATATATACATACACATTTTGAATGTAAAAATCAGTTTCTATTTTCATAACCTATTGTTAACAAAGATCGCTTTCATCCTTCTAGACTTCTTCAGGTCTGTGTACAAGAACCCTAAAAACCTATATAATTGTATAATTAGTTAGTATTGTTATTACCATCATTTTGAATAAAGTGGAAAAAAAGAGAACCAGAAAAAAATAAAATAAAAATAATAAAAAAAATATATATGTATAATGATGGAAACAAAATATACACTTAAATTTCAAATGATTTAAAATGGTATTTAAAACCAATTTGTAGAAAAAAATAAAATAAAATACAATTAGTCATGTAAACAATGTGGCAATTTTCTAAGTTCCAGTGCACTTTTAATTGAACAGTAGTAGTTTAGTCCAGGCTTTCTAAAAGAGTTCAGCTTTAATTGCCACATGAGTTCATATTTATATATAATTTTTGATCGCAAAATGAACTAAGGTTGATATATTTCCAGCCATGTAGTATATTGCCTTGTATAAAATCACAGACTTAATAATCTACTTAATAATTTGGTTAAATAAGATGTACCATTAAAGTATATTAGGGCTATATATTATTATGACAGCTACTAGGTAGGGCAGGACCAGCTCGAATGTCACACTGATGGGGGAAGGGATGTGACTTTAACATGTGTACCAATAACACTTTGTTTTACAGCACAATAAACCACTCACATGCCTGATAAAAAGTATATATATATTTAGAAAGCTTGTGAGGAAATTATTACGCTATTTTTGTTTTACTTGGATCGCTTATCTGTGTACTTAATAAATTATTTTCGACTGGAAACAGACAGCCTGCCTTGCTTGGATTACTTTCGAATACTTAGTAATACTGTAGAATTATATATTTTCTATTATTACTTTTTGACTTGACAAGTTTACGTTCGCTAGTTCTACTACTATTGTCTGATCTGATTAATATACAGTGATTAACTAGAAATATATGGACTGAAAATCTTCCACACAGAGAAGTTTCTTACACTGTTTAGGATACACACTTTCAATACCACATATCAGTGCTCAGTCCGCAACTGCCTGACAGTGCCTGGCACACTCTATATATCAAACCATGTTTTGCACAGCAACAAAGATAAACCAGTATGTAAGACTATACAACAGTACATGGTACACTGTATGCGACACAATGCATCAAATAGCCACAGGAGGTATATATCAAGCTAATGCATCAGGAAATATGTATTCCATTGCAATGATTGTAAAGTCCAGTTACAGTATCACCAGTATACCACACTAGTCGTTGATGGCAAACCCCTGCCTAACATATGTGCACATTCGTTAATATAGCTGGCATACTACTGTACTAGACTATACATGTTGCTAGATACGCACTTATATCCTGTAACACACATATGACCGAGGCCATGGTACAGGCATACCTACACACACATCAGACATACATACCAGACACAAAGGTATGGCAACCCAGATGACCTTTACCTGTGTACCATATAGTACTGTGTGTCAGTAGTTACAAAGCCTTATGCCTGAGGTATGTAATCTGTGAGGACTACAGAGAACACACAAAACAGTGGTTCCAAGAAATGTGGACATACATCATACTGTGCTGTGTAGGTATACAGCTTCAGGTAGTACTACGGTTCATACATGAGTTGGATTCACCAGCAGTAACACTCAATAAGCATACATGTACTGCTTTATCCTACAATAGGACACCCCAGTCAACACCAAGGGACTATGTCAGACCATATGACATACTGCTTTTTCTGCCTAGTAATTGCATACACATCTTTTGCTGGGATCACAGCTAGGACACATAATACCATGACAGAAACAGTTTCCTACTAAGCTATCGCACATATATAGAACTCTGACACATTCACCATCACACTCAGTCAACCTCACATAGCAATTATTGCAACAAGTACATGTGGGTGTGTCAAATAAAGAAAAGATGAACTCAACTAAACAAGTCAGTTCAGTAATGGTAGCAAAATGGAACGAAAAACACTTCTGAATAGCACCAATAATGTTGACCCAGTCAAAAATAGCGTAGGATACACTTTAATACACGCTTTCATCACACGACTTCATCAGAATAAAATACAAACTCATTTCACTTTGTTTAAATACACATTCAATCAACACATAATTTAAAACAATTAAACAATTAATTAATAATCAATTTTGTTAAAAAACTATTAAAAACTCCTCTAGATTCATACTTGGTTGAACAATTGAAGTATATTATGTTCCTTATTTATACCTAACTTTCTATATTTTAAAAAACACTTCACATTTATTGCTTCGTTTAACCCAGGATGTTTGTCTGAGTTTAGCCTGATCTGCCATAATGTTTCCCTTTGTTCTAAAATATTCTTAAAATCCCCAGCCCTACTGTCCGCTTCACAAACTTCAAGTACTGAAAAAACAAACTTTTTAAAGAAATTACAATTCATAGAATGTTTATATAAGGCATTTTTTTCATCTTGGCATTTTATACTATACAAATGTTCCTTTATGCGGGTACTGAGACTACGTGTAGTCATACCCACATAAAAAGCTGGACATGCTGTGCACATGCCTATATAAACTAAACCACTTGAATTACAATCTACAAACCCTGGTACTTCAATAATTCTATTATAATTGGCTACAGCAATACTGGTACCTACAGATATAAATCGACAAATTTTACAATTCTGGCAGCAAAACATACCAGTTTTATTTCTATGACCCTTCCTATACTCATTTTCATTATATTCCAACATTTTCTTAATATTATTGGAATTCCTAAATACAAAATGTGGATTACTGCCTAATATTTTTGAGACATCCTGGTTCCCTTGAATAATTCTCCAATTTTTATTAACAATTGATGCTATTGCATTCATTTCACTACTCATTTCTAACGAACACATAACTTCTATTTCAAAGTTTTTTTCTTTCCAAACTTTGATTGAATTTTGATTTACAGGTTCATTTAATATTGCTGGAAATAAACTGTCACGTTTCTCAAAAATTTCATTTCCACTATGCATTAAATTATTAATATCATAACCTCTATCCAAAAATAATGAGGTTATGAAATGAAATTCTTCAATCAAATTTTCAATTCTGCTTGTCATGCGGCTTGCCCTTATATATTGCCCTCTGGGTATATTTTTAACAATGTGTTTTGGATGATTACTTTTATAATGTAAGTAGCCATTAGTAAATGTCCGTTTTCTATGTATTCTACTGTGGAATCTATTATCATTCAAGTCCCACCATAGACACACATCTAAAAAATTCACTAGTAAACCTACATCACCTATAGTGAATTTTAAAAATTCTGAACACCTGTTGACCTGTATCATAAAATTTTTTACTATCAATTCATCCCCTTCTATTATAAAAAATAAATCATCAATAAATCTTTTATAAAACACAATAGTGAATTCTTCTTTTATCATAGATAATATATCCATTTCCCACCATGCCATGACTGTATTGGCAAATGCCGGAGCAGCTGGTGACCCCATGGCAATGCCCTTTCTCTGCCTATAATATTGTTTGCCAAAAATAAAATAATTATTTTCTAATACTATTTCTAAGAAACTACAAATAGTAGAAATAATATCATTCGGAAGTAACTTATTCTTGCTTAAATAACTACGTACTGCTTCAATTCCTTTACAATGAGGAATGCACGTATATAAGGATGTAACATCCAACGTGAAAATAATATGTTTTTTGGGGTCAAACACCTTACTAATAGTAAACTTCTTTACTTCCTCTAAAAAATGCCAGGAATCCTTGACATATGATAACGTCTCTTGTAGTAAGGGTCCCAACACTGCATCAATAATCAATGAAATGCCTTCTGTGATAGAATGGGGGCTTGAAACTACAGGTCTAAAAGGGGGATTTTTGGAATCTTTGTGAATTTTGGGGATTCCAAAAATCACCCCTATCCTTGGATGTTGTACAGAACAAAATTCATATAGTTCCAAACTAATATATCCAGACATGAGTGCTTCGTATATATATGATTCAATGAATCTAAATCTTTTGTAAATGTCAAACAACTTAATTTTCTCATATTCATCTTGATTATCCAAAATATCCACCATACTAGTATGATATTTTCCTTGTTCCATGACCACAATATTAGAACCTTTATCACTTTTCATGAAACGTAAAGTACTTCTTAAAGCTATCAATTTTTCTAAGGCCACTCTTTCTGTATTATTTAAATTATCATTATTCTTCTTAGGTTTTTTCAACATTTTCCTAATATCCTCAATGCATATTTGTTCAAACACTTCCATGGTGTGTTGTAATCTAGGTACAAAACTTGATGGTTTTATTAATGCTTTTTTAGGTTGAGATATATCATGCATCAGATATGTTAGATATAAATTTCTAACAAATTTTTTAACATCTATAACTGTTTTACTAAAATTAGCCTTATACTGAGGAATAAAATTGAAACCATATTTTAATACATTTAATTCTTCAGTAGAAAATACATGTTCTGTTAAATTAATGACATTGAAACAATCAATGTTCTTCATCATGCTTCGTCCCCCGACGAATTCGACCCCAAAAAAGTACGGCTTCGTGTAAGAACCGTTGATTTATTGCCTTGACTTCTTTTCGCCATTAAGGCTTCATTCACTGTTTTTTGTTTTACTATAACATCCTGCTCTTCTGTATTTGGTAAAGGCCTATTAAAGCCTGTCCTTTGTGGTTTACCTACATCCCCATTATTATTGTTACTAGCACTATTCCCATTGGGAAAATTAACCCTTGTAACATTGTTAGCAGTACTAACTTGTCTTTCATTAATAATACTTTCCATATCTAGCATATTCACATTATCTTCAGAGTTGCTAGCACACACACCAACAACTTCACTAAATGAACGCTGGCTGGCCCTTCCATCCCTAACTACATTACTACTGTTTTTCTTCTCAGAATAATTATTCCCTCTCACGCTAGGTGCAAAATTATTATAAGCAGCATCATTTTTATAAACTTCAATATCGCGTGACAGTTTAGAATATTTCCTATTAAATACTTCCGTAGCATGTATATTCACTTCACGAGATAATGCATTAAACAACATTTCAAAACTTTCATCAGTTAACTTGCTTTTTATGTTGCTTTCAATTGTATTAATTTCTATACGTAATAAGTCCATCTTTTGCTTATTGTTATCACTTAACAATTTCAGAAACTTCAATCCGGCTTCGTTAAAAAATGTCACCAAAGTTTTAAACATCGGGTTCCCCAAGTTAACCCCATTGGGGCACTTGAAGAAACGTAAACCTTTTGGTACTATACCAAGTTCCATACATTTTAGGAAATAACAGTTCTCTAATTGCAAGGATTTGTACCTTCTTAACAGTCTCAATAACTGTTCCCGTTGAGCTGAAATAAATCCAAAGTCATTGTTGCCAGTAGAACGACTAAAATTCTGGAACGGGTTATCGTTTCCGTGCAATAACTGCTCACAACATGTCTCCTTTATACCACGGACGGGAAATTGCAGACCCTTTCTTCTTGCTCCTCGTCCGTTATCCTCTCTGGCGGGACTTCCCAGATCCACCACCGTGTTGTCTTCTTGAAATGATGTCATAGGACTCGACGTGGTTGTGTATCGCTTCATAGGTAGGTAATAGGCTATTGGCCCTAGGGCCTATAGAAGTCTAGCCATACGCTACCCTGGCCTTTGACACACAGGTAAGTACGTTTCACTTGGCCCTGTCAAGCAGAGGCACAGAGGTGATTCCTGGGGTGTATTTCCTGTCTCCCATACAATCATCAGGATTATTTATGATGACTACTAATTAGGAGCTTTGTTTGCTATTGATAGGTGGTTTGTTCCAGAGTATGGGATGTCTCTGAGATAGGAATCTATCCCTCCAGCATGTGCTGTTTATTGAGGTCACAAGGTTTAGGTCCCTAGAGCGTGTAGCCCATAGGGATTGTGATCTGTCTACGTGGAGCAAGTCCAACAGCTCTGGGTTTGACATAGCGTAGTATGTTAGGCAGAGGTCACCTCTGTGTAGGCGGTATGCGACACAGTCTAGCTGTGGGTTTGTGAGATGGTCTGCATAGGGCATCTGTTTGAGGCCGGTATTACTCTTTGTGAGGTATGTCTGTGTCATTTCCAGTTGCTGTAGATGTCTTGTGAGGTACATACCGCATGGGGCATTGTACTCTATAATGGGCTTTATGTGTGATGGGTAGAGGGGAACACTGACCTATAGTTCCCTGGATGACACACCTTTTGTGATGACATGTGCCACATAGACAGATGACATGACTAGTGTGGCACTGTGATTATCAAAGGGGTGACTACTGTCCACCTGTGTCCCATGGTCTCTTATCACACCTTCGGTGTTAAGTAGACTACCACCTATGTGGTAGTTCATGGGTACAGAGTCTTTGCAAGAAGGTATGCTAATGCAGTGTCAACATTAAGCTTGGGTCCATGGCTTTGTCACCAGGCATCTGTTGCAGTAAATATGACCCTGTCTCTCTCTCTCTCTCTCTCTCTCTCAATAAATATATATATATATATATATATATATATATATATATATATACACACACATACATATAAACATCCATTGGTGTACATGTAGATATACATATAGGCACATATACAGTCCACCTTTCATGGTGGGATATCAATTATGCAAAGGTTGTAAGGTATACAGTTATGTCATAATACTGCACAGTGTTGTGCGGAATGCATTGAAGGTGTTCTCAGCCCATGTAGCTTTAACAGGCCTCACTGGCTGCAACACTGCAAACCTGACGAATCATACCCACAGCGTTTAACCACCACATGTCATATAACAGCACTGTATGCTGTCTTGTTTGCCACACACTACAACATACATAGAATTATGCACATAACAACCTTCAACAACATATATATGCCCACCCTTTACAAATAGTTGCAGTATGTCCCTTGCTCTATGCACATGTACAGATGCTAATATATCTGACACAGACATATATTTCCGTATGTGGGTGCCATACACACACAAGGTCCACACTGTTGTAAGTTTGTGTACCTCACAGCTGACCTGTTGGGCCTTGCTGCAACATGAACAGGTGTCACATGTGAGCACACAGTAATATTAGAGGGTGCATGTATAGCTGCAAATGCTAGATTAGCATACTAGCCTGGTACAGCTGTTGCCAATGCTAAGCTACACATTAATATGACTATCATGCATTTGTTACTCTGTCACATCCATGTTTATATAATCGCATGTGCTACTCCCACAAACAGACATTGTACACACTACTGTACAGAACACAGATAACATGGATCAGATGTTTGACATTTAATGCTGAACTACATATGTCACAGTCATATCCCACTGCACACAGCTATACACTGATTTCTCCATGCCAGTAGTTATGCAGGGCATCTGTGCATAGATGCATACTGCCACATATGGATGATTCAAACTATGTAGAGTACTCTTCATAAACATCTACAACATGCCAGTAAATACATAGCTGTTACATACCTTTCCTTTGTATGTGTTCGTATTTGTCGATTTTGTGTGTTTTGTAATAGCTTTTATTTGTATAGCTTATGATTTTTTTCAAGATATATATTTTTTCAATATAATTATTTTTTTCTTTTCAATATATTATTTATTTTTCAATATTATTTTTTTCAATATATTTTTTCAATATATTATTTATTTTTCAATATGATATTTTTTTCAATATATTTTTCTTTTCAGTATATATTTTTTCAATATATATTTTTTCAATATATTCTTTTAGTTTTTCTTTTTTTTAATATATTATATTTTCTTTCAATATATTTTTGTTGATCTTTTTTCCTGCTGCTGTTGTCTGCGTCCGTCCGTCTCTCTCTCTCGCTCGCTCTCTCTCCCTCCGTACTTGCAATGAAATGATTGCATGTGTGGACAGCAAGTACAGCCTGCTTTTATAGGTATCTGCACATGTGCATGTGATGGCCTCTGCACCAATTGGTGGCCACCATTTGGCAATTGCATGCAGCCTGCTGTGTGGTACTTGCAGTACTCACTGTCATAGCAACCCAATGCTATAAATTGCTAAGTCAGGTAGGCGTAGCCCTTTCAGGTTTCCAAAGTGGGGACCATGCTTGTTTGCTGTGGACACCGTTGTGTAAGTCAGAAGGTTGGTATACTTCTCATAACTGATGTTAGGGGTGTAGCCAGTGATTTGAATGTTGCACTCAGACCTGAATGTTGCCACTTCCAGTACACAGTTGACACTGTAGAATTATACTCACCCCTACAAATGCTAACACAAGATACATGGGAGTATGTAGTTTCTTTTCTACTCATACAATTAGCTGCCATGCATACGTAGTTATTGAGATGTTTTCATTTGGCACATGAACTGTTTGGGAACTGCTGTACTGTGGATATTAATGTACTCACTTCTGCACAGTTTGTGCTTTTTCTTTTGTTGACATTATCACAGGATGCTCATGAAAACTGGACAATTCCCAGTACTGAGTATGCCTACCTACATCCTTGCTGTACCTTGAACACACAGGTATTTTGTACGTTTGGGTGGGGATTGTCCTGCTATGATACTGTGTCGGGGTTGTTAAGTGCCTCTGTAACATTATTTACTGCTAGAATGTCTGCTTCTGTTACCACAGTCATGTAATGCAATTCCACAACAACTGCTGGTAAAGTTCCACAGAACAGGTTTTGTGTTATGGCATTCCTGTCTTTCCTTAACATTCACTCATTCTGATGCATGATATATATATTTCAGCAACAACCTGCTATATATCTACTGTGGCTTAGTGGTACTTCATGCAGTCTAGTGTGTCCAAGGTCCGGGGTTCGAGGCTGACAGTGGTGTTTTATTTTGCTGCTGAGCAGAGCAAGGCCCCTCATATGCAGGGTGACTAAGGCACTTTTAAGCAGTTGTAAGCGGGTTTGCATGGGTTTGCGTGACGCTTAGCAATACTTAGCTAACAGTACATGCAGAGAAGTTATTCAACACTTATTATACCTTTATTAATGGGTTACAACACTCTTTTTCAGGCTCTCTCACTTCTTTTATATGACAACACATGCAGAATAATTACTAACCTGCTTGGTGGTGCAGCCTTAGCAGACTGTCTGCATAGGCTTGCTGATTCGCAGCACGGACACCCGCAGCTGTGAAGTAAATTAAGGGATATTGAGACATACCTATCCATAATATAGACTACAATAGCAATTCTTACATACTTCATTCCATGGCTACATACTCATTAGTAAGGCATTTTCCATTTCACGGGCCTCCTGTATCCACTGGTTCAGTCGGTCCACCTTGCATCTCTTCAGGTCTGAGTAGTGGTGTCTGACCTGCTCACCAGTCCGAGGAATGCCTGTGGCACTGGTGAGATCACGTGCTAGACGGTTCCAGGCTTCCACTTTGTACTCAGTGACCTGAAACTGGCCCTGCAGGAGTCTTGCATCATGATGATGGACAAGGAGCCAAACCATTACTTTTGACTTCTCAATGCCCCACCGTTGCACTCGAAAATGAGAGCCCTCTCCGACACCAGCCATACTGTCTGCAGATGGGAGCTACAACCAGTTATGGCAATTATTCCCGCCTATGGAGCTTAAATATGCCTCATTTCCTGCACTTATTTGTGATTGGCCAGTTTTGAAAATTCTCAGCTAAAAGCAAACCTGCTTAGCAATGGATAAACTTCCATTGATATATATGAGTGTGTTGGAAATGCATCCATATGTAAAGCTGTCATGGCTTAGTGGTTTAGTACTGTAATTATGGTGCATAGTATCCTGGGTTCGAGGCCTGTCACTGCTTTTTATTTTACTACTGGCCAGACTGGCTAGGAGGTGTGGCTGTGTTTAGCCGACTTTGCTCAACTTTGCCCAACGTTGCTCTACATTGCCCGGCATTGCGCTAGTTAGCGCAGTGTGCAGCTCCGCATAAACATGTCTTGTTTGTGCTAGTTGGAGCGATGCGCAGCTCCACGCAAAGCCATTGTGCTAGTTAAAGCAATGTTACGCTATGAGCAATTATACTTAACTGTGCTTAATACTAGTAAACTTTGCTTAGCAGTGCTTCACATTGCTTAAGATACGTTACTTATGCATTTATCAGTATGCATGACCATTCCACCTTCTTATATATATATATATATATATATATATATATATATATATATACATATATAAAATATCGTTCACTACTACATAGGCCATTTCAATTCACTTTACTAACATTTAAAAGGTAAATGCCAGGAGTTATTTTTATGCACAGATTTCCGACAGAAAATGGGAAGGGGTGTGGTGGGGCTTGAACCGGGAATGCCTCCTCTTTGTGTGAAGGCTCTACCACTACGCTATTGCTATTTGGCTTAATTTGCATATAAGTAGTTTATTATCCTCTTCGATGTCTATACTGCTAACTGTAGCTAAGCAATGGGCAAACCGGCGCATACACGTGCAAATACGGGCAGCTATATCGGGAATAAAAAAAATAAAATGGAAAGCTTTACATTTTAAACTTGTACAGTGATTTAGAATGTGGGGGAGTGTAGGGTTGGGTATGTAGACATTTGAGCGGACTCTCTCATTTCTCTTGACATTTGCAGTTTAGGCACTTGCAGGGGCATGGATATTTGGACTGCTCGCCAGTCTGACATGCCCCTGCAGTCATGCACACTCCATGTTAGCCTTAGAGTTGAGTCAGCGCGCCCTCATGAAAATGCGCTGACATCATACTCTTAGACTGCCGTTTCCGAGTAAGACTTAGTCTTACACAGGGGATTAGTGAATCCCGGCCTATGTCTAAGCAATTCAGATCCCATATTCCACACCAAAAATCAGTTCCTTATTTACACCCATTTGCTCACCCAGTATTTCTAACAGAGTACTCTGTAGGGGATTTTTAAAATCTCCCAACTCATTACACTCCCAGAACATGTGCTCCCAGTTACCTCTTTCTTCCCCATCACACCTCCAACATTTGGCATCTACCTGAGGAAAAAATATTTGGAGTCTGCTTGGGGTATAAAAATACCTATGCAAATATTTCCAAGCAAAACCTCAAAATCTTCTAGACCTTACTGCATATTTGGGAGCCATACATATGTCCTCCCATTGTTTCCTTGTGAATTGCTTATCCGTTCTCTCTTCCCAATCTTTTCTAACTTCCTCTGATTGGTTCCTGTATTTATCATGCAATATGTTATATGCCCTACTAACTACCCTTTCTTAACAGCAGCTTATATTCTACATTCAAGTAAAAATTCTACCAGAGCAAGTCTTTCACTTAGGATTCCCCAATTCTTTTCTCTTTAGCTATACTCTTGATATCAGTGTCTGATAGCAAAGGGAGTCTCGAGCCTGCAGTCCAAATGTCTTCTTTGCCTCTTCCCATTCTGTTACCTTTTCTTCTCTAGTTATTTGCTCCCAATACCTCGGCTTTGCCAGCTTTCTCCAGTAAATTCCAGCCCTCTCTTGTGTATTCTCTGTACCCCTAATTGCAGTAATCTCTATCAGTAAATTCTCCTTTATGTATTTTCATATTGGCTTAGTTCTTAGAATACTTCCTGCTCCTTTATATTAATATATTTTATATGGCTGTTATTCTCCTGAAGGATATGTATCCAAAATCTCACTCTCTCCTTATTTCTTGAATTTCTCCCCTGCTTTATCATTCATTCTTTTCCACTTTGAATTACAGCTTTTTGTTTGTGTTATCTATATGAGCCTGTGTAGCAAGGAATACCCCATTCAAATCAGGTAACCCTAAACCAACTTGTATTGGAAGGATCAACTTATCTCACTTGACTTGTGCCCTCTTCCCCTCCCAGATAACTTCCTTCAACTCTTTATTAATTATTGTCCTCAACTTCTACTCTGGTTGATAAAGTATACCTGACCTGTATGTAAAACTAAAGGGACTAAAGTCATTTTCACTGCTTATACCTTGCTATCCATATCCATAAACAAGAACTCCCATTTTTTCTGTTATTTTATTATCTTTTGTTTAGTGTCTTTCCACACATATTTAGCTGCCATAACAGAATCCTTTAATCCATACTCCTAAATTCATGTGTGGGTACACAGTTTATAGCCTTTGTTTAATCTTCATTCATTTTATATCCCCAAAAGACTTGAAACCATCTCACAATGTTCCGCAGCACTGAGGTAACATTTTCTGCTTTTGTCAGGTACACAGTAATATTGTCTACAAATAAAGCCGACCTTTCTTCATTGCCATACCAGTTATATCCTTGAATTTCTGAGTCCCTTATTTTATTTGCCAGTGGCTCTAAATATAAAGCAAACAACAACGGGGAAGAGGACAACCATGCCTTGTTCTTCTGTTCAGAGAGGAGCCTTTACAATTTAATTTTTGCCCTCATATATCCTCCTAATTAACCTTATTAATGTATTGAGGAATGCAAATGCTGCCATTGCCCTATACTCATAAAATCCCAACGTACTCTGTTGAATACTTTCTTTGCAACAAGACCCACCAATGACAGTGACATTTTCTTACATTCTTTTTCCCTCTGTATCATCATTGCTCTTTTAATGTTGTCAGATGTATGCCTCCCTTCCACAAAATCACATTGATCCATATCTATCAGTTTTGGCAAAGCCTTTGCCATCCTATTACAATGGTTTAAAATTGAACTGGACCTATATGACTCTAGATCTGGTGGGTCTTTGCCTTCTATGGGTATTACAGCCAACATAGCTTTCTTCCAGGATGTTGGTACTTCCCCCTCCTTTTAAAATACTGTTAAAAAGAATCTTCCAGATCTGTATCACTTTCTTTCCTCCTAGCTTCCAACTTCCACAGGAATACTATTTGTGCTTTCATAAAATCAACACAGTCTGTTCCTTCCAATTTCCTTGGTACAGCAAAAAATCTCTGGTGTCCTCTGCTTGCTCTGTCTTCTAAATCTACCATTTTTTGAAAGAATTCTTCTTGAGCAGTCGCATACTCAGCCAGTCTTTTTCTTCATTGCCATCTCTGATTTTTGCAGTTTTATCAGTTCAGCCAAATAGCTGTTTAAGCTTCTTCCATTTTTCCAGCCTTTTCTTATTTATGTTGATATACTCATTCAATGTTTCTTTTATTTTAATCAGCTCAGAACACATTTGATTTATTTTTCTTCTAAATTACAGGAAGCTCTCTCTTTTTCCAGAACTGGAGCTTGAACTGCTTTTTGATGAACAGTTGCAGGAATTTTCCCAGTAAGTGTTTTCTCTTCACCTTTCCTAGCTGATTTTTTTTCATCCTCCTTAAGTTTTTCTTTGCTGGCATCCAGGGAGTGTACTTACGATATATCCAGTAACTGAATATTAATAAAACTGGCATTATTACTAGCCCTTATCTTTCATAGGTTCATAGGTAGGTACTAGGCTATTGGCCCTAGGGCCTATACAAGCCTAGCCAAAAATGTACCCTGGCTTTCGCCACCCAAGAAAATTATTTTCCTGTGCCCCTGTCAAGCAGAACCACAGAAGTGATCCCCGGGGTGAATTTCCCATTACCCATCCAATCATCAAGATTTTTCTTGAAGAGTGCTAATGAGGAGCTCTGTTTGACATAGATAGGTAGTCTGTTCCAGAGTATGGGAAGTCTCTGGGACAGGAATCTATCCCTCCAGCATGTTCTGTTTATTGTGGTGACAAGGTTTAGTTCCCTAGAGCGTTTAGCTCAGAGGGATTGGGATTTCTTTAAGTGGAGCATGTCCAACAGCTCTGGGCTTGACATAGCTTTGTATGTTCGGCAGAGATCGCCTCTGAGTAGGCGATATGCGACGGAGTAAAGCTGGAGTTTTTTGAGACGGTCTGCATAAGGCATCTGAAAACACAAAAGCAAAGAACCAAAAGCAAACACCAAGAGTACGCGAACCAATTTAATAAGCGCTTTCGGAAAGACTCGTATCTTTCCTTCTTCAGACAAACTACTACATACAATAAAAGTGTATATAAAAACTTTTTTTGAAAATCAATCACTTAATTAAATTAATTGCAATCAAGATTTTAAAGCAACGATTCACTTTTAGCATGCTCTCATTCGTAAAAAATAGCACACAACAAAACCCACACATTAGCATACCTAAAACATTAAAAATCAGTTATTCTGACTACTAGTAAAAGGGCCATAAATAATAACTTACAAAAAACTTATTAAACTTCAAATAATAAAAAAATATGAAAAATAATAATAGAAATGTTGTAATAAAACAGCTGAAAAAATCGCAAAGTTATCTTCACAGAGCCAAATGTTTAAGCACACAAGCAATAGATACATACTCATTGAGTCCAGGGGACAAGTATGCGGCAGTTCTAATCTGCCAAAATAATTCCTCTTTTTCTAGAAGCACTTGCCAAGGACCTGCTCTAAGGTCATCTTTAATATGGTTTAAGACCGAAAACTTAAAGCTATGGTCCTCATGCACTGAAATGTGACGTGCTAAAGCGTTGGTGAGATCTTTCTTGGAAATAGCATAATTGTGTTCGTAAATGCGCTGCTTCAACTTACGTTCTGTTTTACCAATATAAAAAGCAGCGCATTTCACACAATTAGCAATGTAAACAACTGATTTAGTATCACAATTATAATTCCCCATGATGTTAAAGATTTTATCTCTAACCATAACTTAAGTGCCCACATTAACAGATCTACATTGGCGACAAGTGCCACATTTGGTCATACCTAAGCTTCTTTTATTAGCGTTATGACTCTTAGCTTCTAGTAATGTTTTTAAGTTAATAGCTCTTCGGAATGTAATTTTGGGTTTTAACCCAAAACAGGTAAGCAAATTGAGGTCCTCAAGAATTAATGCCCAATTCTTCTGTAAAACATTCCTAATGAGTACATGGTCCAAACTATAAGTACATAAGAAACTTGTTCTAAACTCTGATTTACTAATATTAGTTGTAACTTCACTATGAACATTGGGATCAATGACAAGGACCTCAGTTTTATTTAAAAGAATTGGTTTAAAATAGCCAATTTTTCGTTTTTGAATAACCTCGAATGTAATGTCGGTAATTAAAGAACTTGGATAGCCTCTATTAATGAACATACAACTCAAATTGTTACACTCTTCGATAAAATCGCTTTCATCAGATATCCTCCTGGCTGCCCTTACCATCTGACCCTTAACAACAGCTTTTTTCTGATGGTAAGGATGACAGCTAGTATAATGTAAGAAAGCATTAGAGTATGTTGGTTTCCTATATATAACACTTTTGTATCTAGAATTAGCTCTATCCTTGTATAACTTAATGTCCAAAAAGTTAATACTGTTAGCTTGTACTTCATATGTGAATTCCAGAAAATCTGTCAACTCAGAAATTCTGGAAATAAAAGATGGTACAACATCTAATGGCCTATTCCATAGTAAAAACATGTCATCCTGGTACCTAGTGTACCAGGCGACATAGCTTTTAAACAAGGGTTCGTTGAATAGTAATGTTCGTTCCCAATGGGCCATAATGCAATTGGCGAAACTACCACCACAAGGAGAGCCCATGGCCACTCCTGAGGTTTGTAAGTAGATGCTACCATCAAACACCATAAAGTTGTAAGTCAGTACTAACTCTAACAGGATTTCGACAAGGTATATGGTATTGTCATTAACTTTCCTAGATAACAAAAATTCCCTGATCCATTCTAAACCCAATCTTTGTGGGATAACTGTATATAGATCCCTCACATCAATGGTGAGGAAAAGATAGTCAGCGTGGAAGGGAATGCTGTTGATGTTGTGGAGGAAACTCCACGAATCTTTACAAATTTGCGGTTCTTGTTCGATAAGAGGCTTAAGCACACTGTCTACATATTTGGCACAAGCATACATTATAGATCCCCTTCTGTCAACAATAGGTCTGAAAGGGGGTTTCTCAATTGACTTATGAATTTTGGGTGTGCCAAAAAGTGCTGGTAACTTAGGAACGGAAATAGTCAAATACGTATATAGGTCAATATCAATAAACTTTTCCAAAAAAAGGTCTTCTAGCACACCTCTAATTTTACAATAAGCGATGTTAACTTCATTAATACTTGTGCACTTGTAAAAACCAGTGTTCAGATGTTCTAACATCTTAACTACGTAGACATTGTGGTCCATACAGACCAATCCACCACCCTTATCAGGTTTCATCACCCTGATGTTACCATCACGTAAAAGGTGAATCAAGTTACGTTGATGTGTTGTTATATTAAGATTGTTGTTTCTGTTGCTACATTTATTAGCATCAAGTGCTCTTAAATCTAACTCACAAATCTTCTCAAAAGAATGTAACATTTCCTGTAAGGGTGGGTTAAACAAGCTAGCTATCCTAAAGGAATTAATAAGGGTAGATCTTTCCCCAAAAAGAACTTTCAAGTTTAACTTATGTACATATAACTTTAAATCGATAATGGTTTTAACTAAGTCGAAATGGGTATCAGGGACAAAAGGAAGACCTTTTGAAAAAAAGTTCACTGAGTCTTGGTCAAAATTAAAGGTGGTATAATTGTAAATTTTAAAGTCTCCTTCGGTACTAGAAGCAATAGAGGGTTGATTGAGATGTTCAATCATCTCCTCCCCTAATTTCGCTTGTTCCTCGTATTCACTTGTTTTTTGTTCGAGCGCAAGTTCCTCTGCTGTCCATTCTGACTCAGCGAAAAACCCTGTTGATTATTAAAATTAGATGTAGTATTGGCACCATTATTTTGTCGCCTCCTATTAGGGTTGTTATTATTATTGTGGTTAGTACTGTCACTGGCAGGTCTCTCGTTATGGTGTGTAGATTGTACATTACCACCTTGTGTGTCAACCACTCCATCGAAGACCCTGACTGGGTCTACTTGTTCAGGAATATTATCCTGCCCTGGAACGTTGTTAGTAAATGATACGTTAAACCCAGTAGTTGAATGTGATATAGGAGGTGGATGAGGATATGTTCTACCAGTAGCGTATTGATGCATGTCCCTAGTGATCTTTTTCTTCTTATTGTCAGAAAGCTTAACCATAGTTGCACCAATACTTGTAAAAATACGAATGTAATTGTATTTGTACCTCTTAAAGTCACGATTACATTTGATGGAATTTTCTAATAATTCCAAATCGTGTTTTAAATCAACCACTTGTTGCTTGTAATGACCGATAAGCATGTTGATAAACTCGAACCCTTGTTTGTCAAATAGAACAAGTAGCTCGTGATGAAAATCCGAGCCTTCGACTAAACCAACTGGAAATCGCCATTGCCTTAAACCTTTAGGTATAAGTTTCTTAGCTGCACATTCTTCTAAATATGCGATTTCCAGTTGCAGTTTTTTACATTTGTACAGTTTGTGATCAAAATCATTAATAAGCGTAGTGATGTTACTTACAGTCTTTTCCTCTTGTACATTTACCCCAATGATGGACTCGGGTTTAAAGTAATTATTACTATTGAGAAAATTAGTAATAGATGGAATAGAGACTCTGTCAGAGTTTTGTGGATCATTGCTTTGGGTCGAAACTCAAATAATAAAAAAATATGAAAAATAATAATAGAAATGTTGTAATAAAACAGCTGAAAAAATCACAAAGTTATCTTCGCAGAGCCAAATGTTTAAGCACACAAGCAATAGATACATACTCATTGAGTCCAGGGGACAAGTATGCGGCAGTTCTAATCTGCCAAAATAATTCCTCTTTTTCTAGAAGCACTTGCCAAGGACCTGAAGTTTAATAAGTTTTTTGTAAGTTAAGATTAATGGCCCTTTTACTAGTATTCAGAATAACTGATTTTTAATGTTTTAGGTATGCTAATGTGTGGGTTTTGTTGTGTGCTATTTTTTACGAATGAGGGCATACTAAAAGTGCATTGTTGCTTTAAAATCTTGATTGCACTTAATTTAATTAAGTGATTGATTTTCAAAAAAAGTTTTTATATACACTTGTTATTGTATGTAGTAGTTTGTCTGAAGAAGGAAAGATACGAGTCTTTCCGAAAGCGCTTATTAAATTGGTTCGCGTACTCTTGGTGTTTGCTTTTGGCTCTTCGCTTTTGTGTTTTCAGTAGTTTGTTTTCCTTTTGGTGAATTGTTTGTCAGTATGGCGAGCGAAGATGGAGCATCACCACAAAATTCTCTTTTTTCACAAAATGAATCAAATGGTGGAGTTAAAATGATTAACATATCTGGTGCCGTAGAAGCGAACGCCGATGGCAACCTTACAGCCCTCATTCAACTTTTAATGGGTCGGGTGGAGTATCTGACCCAACGCCTAGAGCGTTTTGAAAATAATGACTTCCTTTCAAGGTTAGGGAACATTGCCGCGACCAGCAACGTTTCACCTATGGAAGTGCGACAACAAAACAGCATGGTTTCTCAGCATCGAACTGAGATTGTGAACATATTAGTTCAAACTATTAATAATAGCATCACCGAGGGTTCTCTTGCCTCTTCGGCTATTCCAGCCGGGCAAGGAGCCATTGTACAGCAGAGAAGAGTTTCTACCCAAAGCAATGATCCACAAAACTCTGACGGAGTCTGTATTCCATCTATTACTAATTTTCTCAATAGTAATAATTACTTTAAACCCGAGTCCATCGTTGGGGTAAATGTACAAGAGGAAGAGACTGTAAGTAACATCACTACACTTATTAATGATTTTGATCACAAACTGTACAAATGTAAAAAAACTGCAACTGGAAATCGCACATTTAGAAGAATGTGCAGCTAAGAAACTTATACCTAAAGGTTTAAGTCAATGGCGATTTCCAGTAGGTTTAGTCGAAGGCTCAGATTTTCATCACGAGCTACTTGTTCTATTTGACAAACAAGGGTTTGAGTTTATCAACATGCTTATCGGTCATTACAAGCAACAAGTGGTTGATTTAAAACACGATTTGGAATTATTAGAACATTCCATCAAAAGTAATCGTGACTTTACGAGGTACAAATACGATTACATTTGTATTTTTACAAGTATTGATGCAACTATGGTTAAGCTTTCTAACAACAACAAGAAAAAGATCACTAGGGACATGCATCAATATGCTACTGGTAGAGCATATCCTCGTCCACCTCCTATATTACATTCAACTACTGGGTTTAACGTATCATTTACTAAAAACGAGTTTCTTATGTACTTATAGTTTAGACCATATACTCATTAGGAATGTTTTACAGAAGAATTGGGCATTAATTCTTGAGGACCTCAATTTGCTTACCTGTTTTGGGTTAAAACCAAAAATTACATTCCGAAGAGGTATTAACTTAAAAACATTACTAGAAGCTAAGAGTCATAACGCTAATAAAAGAAGCTTAGGTATGACCAAATGTGGCGCTTGTCACCAATGTAGATCTGTTAATGTGGGCACTAAAGTTATGGTTAGAGATAAAATCTTTAACATCATGGGGAATTATAATTGTGATACTAAATCAGTTGTTTACATTGCTAATTGTATGAAATGCGCTGCTTTTTATATTGGTAAAACAGAACGTAAGTTAAAGCAGCGCATTTACGAACACAATTATGCCATTTCCAAGAAAGATCTCACCAACGCTTTAGCACGTCACATTTCAGTGCATGAGGACCATAGCTTTAAGTTTACGGTCTTAAAACATATTAAAGATGACCTTAGAGCAGGTCCTTGGCAAGTGCTTCTAGAAAAAGAGGAATTATTTTGGCAGATTAGAACTGCCGCATACTTGCCCCCTGGACTCAATGAGTATGTATCTATTGCTTGTGTGCTTAAACATTTGGTTCTGCGAAGATAACTTTGCAATTTTTTCAGCTGTTTTATTACAACATTTCTATTATTATTTTTCATTTTTTTTTATTATTTGAAGTTTAATAAGTTTTTTGTAAGTTAAGATTAATGGCCCTTTTAGTATTCAGAATAACTGATTTTTAATGTTTTAGGTATGCTAATGTGTGGGTTTTGTTGTGTGCTATTTTTTACCAATGAGGGCATGCTAAAAGTGCTTTGTTGCTTTAAAATCTTGATTGCAATTAATTTAATTAAGTGATTGATTTTCAAAAAAAGTTTTTATATACACTTGTTATTGTATGTAGTAGTTTGTCTGAAGAAGGAAAGATACAAGTCTTTCCGAAAGCGCTTATTAAATTGGTTCGTGTACTCTTGGTTCTTCGCTTTTGTGTTTTCAGTAGTTCATTTTCCTTTTGGTGAATTCTGCGTAAGGCATCTGTTTGAGGCCAGTAATCCTCTTTGTGAGGTATTTTTCGGCCTTTCCAGTTGTTGTAGATGTCTTGTGAGGTACATACCAAAAGGGGCATTGTACTCTATAATGGGTCTAATGAGTGATGAGTAGAGGGGAACAATGACCTCTTTTTTTCTGGATGAGAAACCTTTTGTGATGAGGTGTGCCACATAGAAGGATTTCCTGACCACTTTGGCGATGTGATTATCAAAGGAGAGACTACTGTCCACCTGTGTCCAAGGTCTCTTATCACACTTTTGGTGTTAAGTAGAATACCGCCTATGTGATAGTTCATGGGTACAGAATTTTTACCAAAGGGGATGACAATGCACTTTTTGGCATTGAGCTTGAGACCATGTCTTTGACACCAGGCATCTGTCTCAGTGAGGCCCTTTTGTAGGATGTCTACATCGTTAGGAGTTTCAATTATGGCTCCTAGTTTGCAGTCATCTGCGAATTTAGTTATCCAAAGACCTTCTGTGTTAGCCTGTACTTCAGAGAAGTAGATACCAAACAGGAGAGGACCCAGGACTGAACCCTGTGGTACTCCACTTGTCACTGGTCTGAAGTCTGATTTGGAGTCCGCTACTTTCACAGTGTGGGTTCTTTCAGTAAGCCAGTTGGCAACCCATCTTGTGACATAGGGATTTATACCTAGTTTAGTGAGTTTATCTATAATTCCAGAGTGGGGGATGCTGTCGAACGCCTTGGTAAGATCTAGATAGGCTGTGTGAACCACCTTACCCTCATCTATGGCTTTGGTGACTACTTCAAAGAAGTCTATCAGGTTTAGGAGACATGATCTGCCTTTTAAAAACCCAAACTGTGTGGGGTCCAGGGTTTGTAGATCTCCAATGTCTTTGTTTATGAGTTCCATGATGATAATACGTTCCATGGCCTTGCAGATGAGGCTCGTCAGGCTAATGGGGCGGTAGTTCTCGGGGTCTGTTGTGGCCCCCCCCCCCCTTTGTGGAGTGGGATAACTGTCGCGGTACGACATTCAATGGGCACAAAGCCTGAGGTGAGGCTATGATTGAACATGGTACTTAGGTGGGGTGCCAGTTCATTCTGTAGTTCATGTAGAAGGCAGCCTGGGATGTTGTCAGGTCCCATGGATGCTGTGTTCTTGGCTTTGGAGAGTGAAGTTTTTACCTGTGCAGCCATGATTACAGGAACTTTGCATTCCTCCGGTATAAAGATGGGCCCTTTAGGGGGTGACAGGGGGGTAACGTTAGCACTGAACCTATCTGCCAGGATGTTGGCAATATCAGTTGGTTCTGTATATTTAGTGTCATTGTGCTGTAACTCAGAGCAGATCTGAGTGTTGCCATTGAGATTTTTGACATAGCTATAGAATGCTTTGTGGTTGTCTTTAGAATAAGTGGCAATTTTGTTTTCATAACTAGCTTTGGAGGATTTTATGAGGGATCTCAGCTTCTTACTGAGGCTGACCAGGGAGTTCCTCCAGTCATGGGATTTTACTCTTTTTTGCAACAGTTTCTTTCTTCCGTTGTAGAGTTTGTTTATGGCAGAAGACCACCAAATTGGCTTCCTTTTTTTGGAGGATAGCATCTTGGTTCTGTTAGAGATAGCACAATCCATGCACTCATGTAAGTGCTTATAAAGTGCATTTGTGTAGGATTCAGCAGTTGTACCTCTATTGTCCATCTGCATGGGTGTCATGAAGTTTGCCACTTCTGTCTTAAGAAGCGTGAAGTTGGCTTTGGAGAAATTTTTTATGGTTGTTTTCCTAAGGGGGGTTGGAGCGGGATGTGGATGTCTAGGGTGATTAGTTTGTGGTCGGATCTGACCAACGAGGAGCTGACCTCTGGTGTGGAACACCGGTCACCCATGTTGGTGATGACCAGGTCTAGGATATTGCTGCCTCTGGTGGGGGTGTGGATAGGTTAATCCAAAGGGTTGGAATTGATGATTTCCAGAAAACGTTGAGCAAAAGAGTTGGTACATGAGTAGTTTTCCCAGTTAATGGTAGGGTAGTTGAAATCACCCATTATTAGAGTGTTGGATTGTACCTTAATATTTTCCAGTGTATCAAGAAAAGAGGAGTGGGAATCCTGGGGCATGGTGGGGGGTCTGTAGCAAGCTACTATCTGGAGTGCAGTTTTGCCCAGAGTTAGTTGAACTTGGATAATCTCGGATGCATTATGCTGAGCAACTAGCTTGGAGGTGTGGATATCCTTAATGAATATGGACACGCCTCCACCCTTAGTGTTTCGGTCCGGGTTTGGTGGCCGAAAGGTGTGGTATGAATTATAGCCTGGTAATGCAGGGGTGCTCTCTGGAGCTTTGAACCAGGTCTCTGTCACTGCACAGATGTCAATGTTCTCCATTTTAAGGAGTGCCTCGAGTGAGTGCATTTTGAGGTTTAGACTTCTAGCATTGAGTAGCATTACCCTCAGATTTTGCTTGCTTGTACCTGTTACGGTGGTGAATTTGTCATTTGAACCTTGCCTAAAAAAAGCACTATAGGGGTGGCAAGAGCCTTTGCCAGTATCCATTTCATTTTCTCTTTTCACATTAGGAGAGTTGAAGTTAAGCTGTTGCTGAGTGTGCAGCCATCTTGGAAGTCTCCCAAACAGTACCTCCTTATCTAAAGCAGAATCTAAGGTCGCAACCTTTACCACATCAGCAAACGTTTGGTTGCATACTCAAGCATATCTTTGCAATGCTGTTGCAATAGCAGTGGGCCCAGACACAGTATCTGCTCCTGCACAATCATACACACAATTCAAAACATGTTTGCTTACCATGGACATGGTAGAAACAGTTTGATTCAAAAAATAAGTTTCTTATGTAGGAAGTGAAATAGTGTGTTCCCTCAGACTATCCGTATAGCAAAGAATAAACTTCCACATGTATGCGTGATAATTGAAAATTCTGAAAACCAAAGTGGAAGAAGAAAACCTTTTTAGCTAGATGGTCTAACACTTTGCCTTCCTTGTCACCAGGTAAAGGATTGATGTTCAGTATCAATCTATACCTAGCAGGAGATGCAGTGACTATAGCAGCTGGGTCTGAGCTAAGTTGAGAGCAAACAAATTTATCAGTCTGAGGCACTTTACACATCTTATCTGCTTTTGTAGGAACTGATGGCTGGTTATCAGGATGATTACATGCAGCATTCAACACATCCTACAAGGCTGGCAGTAGATAACAGATGTGTGAAGAATGAGGAATATCAGTTTATAACTTCTTATTTCAGCTTTTCCTGGTTAGGGGTCACCACAGCAGATCACCTGTCCACTCATGATTGGCAGTGGAGTTTTTACGGTGTCGAGTTGCCAGCCCGGCACCCAACCTTCCACAGGAGGCACACACATGCATGCACTCACACCTAGGGCCAATTTAAAGTATCCAATCCACCTACAGCATGTCTTTGGGATGTGGGAGGAAACCGGAGCACACAGAGGAAACCCACGCGACCACAGGGAGGACATGCAGACTCTGCACAGAAGGCACCCCAGCCGAGGATTGAACTGGAGAACCTCTTGCTGTGAGGCGGCAATGCTAACAGCTGCACCACTGAGGCTGCCGAAGAATATCAGTTTATAACATATAATATTGCTTCATTTCAGAGAAAAACATCAGTTTGTTCCCATAAAAATACCTCATTCATCCTGGCTATGTTCTGATTACAAGAGAATTCCTCTACACTAGGAAAGAATTAGTATTTTCTTCACAGTCAGAAAGGTGAGCTTGTGAATCTGAAATAGGAGAACCTCAATGTCTGTCAAAGTTAGATTTATCAGACCCTGTTTTCTCAGGAATTTCTTTAAAGGAGATGCTCAGCTGTAATGACTTCTGGATTCATAGACAGAAATGCATGCTCTGCTAAGATAAGAAAATCATCTTTCATAACTGTAATTACTTCTTGAGATAAACTGTGTAATCTTTTGTTTTTTTCTTTAAAAGAGTCCCTCAGGAAGAAGACCAACAGTAAGAAGGGAAGTCTGACCAGTCTAATGTTACCCTGTGAAGACTCCACCATTGTGTCCTCCAGCCTTAAAGAAAATGGTTCTCCCATGCCCATTTAGGACACTGGAATAGCTGGAGGACATATCTTATCCCTAGTTCATGGTGGCCAAAAGGACTACACTAGAGGAATCTGGAGATGTGAGTGAGTGGTCTGGGGAATAACCAATGGTCATTGCAGGTTCACCCACTATTGGCTGTGGCATACACGGAGCCTGCAGAAGTGGGAAGGGCTCCTTGGTAAGAGCTTTTTTCTTTCTAGGAGCACTGGAAGTGGAACCAGCAAGACCAGAGTAAGTATCCAGGCTGTAGACAAGGAAGAGAAGCCAAAAGTGGTAAGCATTGGTTGATCAAGTCGGTCAGAAGGTAAGTTTTCACCTAGGGTGCACAACCACACTTACACTCATACTTCTTGTCCCAGCACCTTCACAAAGGAAAAACATAAGAAGCACACAAGTTGCTCGTCCACACTCCTTTTACCAAGTTAAAAACACTGACAGAAAAAGAAAAATGGCAGATTGGTTGTCAAGAAGTGAACATAAGCACTACGGTGTGAATACACACTCCTGTCTCTCCCAGAATAAATCTTTTAGTCAAAAAAATTCACAGTTTAGACAAGCAGAACATGCATTTACATACAATTAGCCACTACTTAGCTAAATAACACAAGCAGCTAAAAATAGTGGTCCCTGATAGGGAACTTAAGGGCAACAATTTGTGTGTGAAATGGTTCTTCAACAGGGACTTATCTGCCAGAAATGAATCTCTTAGACAATTGCTGTTCATGTGAAGTCCCAGAGATACTTCTCCTCAAGGCAACAAGAAAGTACTGAAGAAATCTGCACTCTGACCGCTGATTTCACTTTTTAAGGCTAGCCAATCAGCAATCAGAGTGAAGGTGTAAGGGGGGAATCAGAGCTTTGTGAAGCTAGCCAGTTGTTCCACTGGCAGGGAAACAACCCATATAACCCAAAGGGTAACACAGCAGTGGGAATTATGAACATCTGTTTATCAGGGGTAAAGCCATGCATGCAACCTGGAAGTATCAGTCAGAATCAGCAGAAGGAAAGAAAAAAATGGTGGTCTTCTTGAAAAGTCTTAAGGCAGAAGTCAAAAGTTCCTGTGCATCACTTCACTGTACCATTTCCTATGGGATTCATACTGTTAGGTACTTGTCATTAGAGATTAAATTAACTTCACACTACCTGAGATCTTGTCTTGTGCACCATTCTGCTACATACAGGACAGGTAATGTGAGACACTTCCTTTGTGAGTCACCAACAAAGTTTTGTGTGCTGTGGTATTTTAAAATGATGTTCTAACATACTACTACTGAAAACCACTACACAAACATTTACCTATAATCCCTATAACTTTTAAGGCAATAATCCAGAGCCTGAACAGCAATGTGGCAATTTTTCTCAAAAAGATTTAAGAAAAGTACTCTGCACCACAGCTTTCTGGCTATGAAACAGTCTATCAATACAATACATCATAACAAAATAGCAAGTGCAGTTAAAATCAAAATGCAAAAAGAAAAAATGTAAAATGTCAGGAAATCAATAAAGCAAAATGAAGATGAAAAAGTCAAAGACAATGCAAAAACTATAAAAATGTGAAAACAGCAAAAAGAGATGAACTAAAAATGGAATGTGGGAAGGTAAAAATGTGCAGTAAAGACTGCACAACACATACATCAAATGCCAAATGTAGAATTTGACAAGACTACTGCAGCCCAGACAGCGGCAAGGTCATATCTTAGACACATCTACAGTTAGTAATGCCAGACTGCTTCTGTCATGCCAAAGCTGTTCCACTAAAAACAATGTTTTCATCTAAAACCACCAGAAAATAATTTGACGATGTTTAATTTTCTAAGGTAGAGTGGTGGAGGAGGTGATTATAGTTGTGGCAATGCAGGCAGATATGTAATATTGGAGGGGAGAGAAGATACCTTTCCACAAAAACATGAGTATGCCTTCAAGTGCTGTTTATCGTATAGAAACATTATTTCCTTCAAAATATTTTATTTAAGTTAGGGATCACGGAATACCATTTCACAAGTAGAGGCAGGCACATGTTGAGTACATCTCTTTCCCTTCCTTACAGTGTCTGTTTTACACTGTGGTGCAACATTAGAAGACATAGATATCCAACACTGAGATTTCAATCTGTGCAGCTTACAACTGCAGTGGAACTGGGATATTTTTGAAACCAAGCTTCTGAATGTTGGCTGGCTAAATATTTTGTATACATGTATACGTATATACATATATATATATATATATATATATATATATATATATATATATATATATATATATATATATATATATATATATATATATATATATATATATATATACATATATATATATATATATATATATATATATATATATATATATATATCTATACATATATATATATATATAGATGTATATATATATATATATATATATGGGTCTACTACTAATGCTAACGACGATTTCCCGACAGAAAACTCCCGACGCCAGATGACCGACAGGTAAGTGTACCGACAGGGTGATTTGCCAACAGCGGAAAGAGCGACAAAGGAATGTGCGATCGCGACGCCGTAAGTGTGCGATGGTGACGGAGTTAGGAGCGGTCAGGTAAGTGCTCGAGATTGTGGGATGTCGGGTTAGGCTGTGGGAAAGGTGAGTGTGTGTTCTTGTCGGAGGTATGGTTGGTAAGGTAAGTGTGTGCTAGTGAGGGACTGTAGTTTAGGGACGGGTTAAGTGAGTTAGGGTTAGGGTGCAGGTAGGTGAAGTGTGCGTTAGTGTCGGAGCTTGGGCTAGGGTGCGTTAAGTGAGTTAGGGTTAGGGTGCAGGTAGGTGATGTGTGCGTTAGTGTCGGAGCTTGGGCTAGGGGTGGGTTAAGTGAGTTAGGGTTAGGGTGCAGGTAGGTGATGTGTGCGTTAGTGTCGGAGCTTGGGCTAGGGGTGGGTTAAGTGAGTTAGGGTTAGGGTGCAGGTAGGTGATGTGTGCGTTAGTGTCGGAGCTTGGGCTAGGGGTGGGTTAAGTGAGTTAGGGTTAGGGTGCAAGTAGGTGAAGTGTGCGATAGTGTCAGACCTTAGGGTTAGGGTTTGGGTCAGGGCTAGTGTGTATGCTATGTAGTGTCGCGTGTTGTTTACGTTCCGTGTCGGTGTAATGGTGTTCGTGTAATGGTGTTCGGTGTTTTGCGTTGTCGGGTTTGTGTGTTGTCGGTCATCTGGCGTGGAGTTTTCTGTCGGGAATCGTTGTGTAATTAGTAGTAGACCCATATATATATATATATATATATATATATATATATATGTATATATATATATATATATATATATATATATATATATATATATATATATATATATATATATATATATATATATATATATATATATATATATATATATATATATATATATATATTATATATATATATATATATATATATATAATATATATATATATATATATATATATATATATATATATATATATATATATATATATGTATATATATATATATATATATATATATATATATATATGTATATATATATATGTATAGATATATATATGTATATATATATATATATATATATATATATATATATATATATATATATATAGGTTCATAGATTCATAGGTTCATACTAGGCTATCTGCCCAAGGGCATTTATAAGCCTAGCCCATAGTTATGTGGCTTTCGCCACCCCTTTAGTTTGAATAAAAACTATGCCTATCATTTTTCTGTGCCTCTGTCAAGCAGTGACACTGAAGTAATCCCTGGGGTATATCTGCGATCTCCCATCCATTGGTCAAGATTCCTCTTGAACAAGGCCAGCGAGGTGCTCTGCCTCACATGTACCGGGATTTTGTTCCACAGCATAGGGAGTCTCTGGGTGATGAATCTGTCCCTCCAGCACGTTCTATTTATAACCGTGTCACGGTTTAAGTCTCCCGCCCTTGTGGTTCTGAGGGATCTAGATTTTTTGAGGTCAAGCATATTCATCAAATCTGGGTTTGACATGGCCTTATATGTCAGGCACAGGTCACCTCTGAGCAAGCGGTATGAGACTGAATAGAGCTGGAGTTCTTTCAGTCGGGCAGCATAAGACATATTTTTGAAACCCTTTATCCTTTTGGTGAGGAACTTTTGGGGCCTTTCAAGCTGCAGCAGGTGTCTGGTCAGATACATTCCGAACGGGGCATTGTACTCAATCATAGGTCTAATGAGTGATGAGTACAGGGGACGATGACCTCCCTTGATCTAGATGTGAATCCCTTCATGATCAGGTGGGCGATATAGAAGGTTTTCCTAACTACTTTAGCAACATGAGTGTCAAACGAAAGGCTACTGTCAACTTGGGTCCCCAGATCCCTGATGACTTTTTCTGTGCTCAGTGGATTGCCACCTATATGGTAGCTAGGGGTAACCTTGTTTTTCCCGAAGGGTATGACTATGCATTTTTGGCGTTTAACTTCAGGCCATGGCTCTGGCACCAGTTATCCGTTTCTGTGAGGCCCTTCTGGAGGATATCTGTGTCAGATGTGTTTTCGACTATGGCCAGTTTGCAGTCATCTGCAAACTTTGTCAGCCATAACCCTCCTGTGTTTGCTTGTACTTCAGAAAAGTAGATGCGAACAAGAGTGGACCCAGGACTGAGCCCTGTGGGACACCACTTGTGACAGGCTTTGAGTCTGACATGGCTCCAGCAACTCTGACCCTGTGGGTTCTGTCACTTAGCCAGTTTGCAACCCATCTTGTGATGTATGGGTTTACATTCAAGCTGATGAGTTTTTCGATGATACCTGAGTGGGGTATTGTGTTGAAGGCCTTTGCCAGGTCGAGGTAGGCTGTATGGACTGCTTTTCCCTCATCAATGGCCTTGGTGACTGTCTCGAAAAAGTCAACCAAGTTTAAGAGGCAGGATCTGCCTTTGACAAAGCCAAACTGGGTTGGATCCAAAGTCTGCAAGTTCCCTATGTCTTTATTTATGAGTTCCATTATGATCCTCTCCATGGCTTTGCAGATAAGGCTTGTCAAGCTAATGGGGCGGTAATTTCCAGGGTCTGTGGAGGCACCGCCCTTATGAAGTGGGACCACAGTCGCCGTGCGCCACTCCTTGGAGTGCGTATCCTGAGGTGAGGCTAAGATTAAACAGCTGTCCTAACTGTGGGTTTAATTCCTCGTTGAGTTCATGAAGCACACAGCTGGGGACACCATCCGGTCCCATGGATGCTGTGTTTTTTGCCTTAGTGATGGCAGTTCTCACCTGGGCGTTGGAGATGTTTGGGGGGCTACAATCCTCTGGAATAGATATCTCTCCTTTTGGGGGGGAGGGGAGAAGTTTGCACTGAACCTGTCAGCCAGTATATTAGCAATGTGTGTAGGTTCAGTAATTTTCACATCATTTTGAACTAATTCTGAGCATATCTGGGAGTTTCCTCTTAGGTTTCTAACATAGCTAAAGAAGGCCTTATGATTGTCTTTAGAGTCCTTGGCGATTTTTCTATCAAAATTTGCCTTGGATGATTTTATGAGAGCTCTTAGTTTTTTACTTATAATGATCAAAGGTGCCTTACCTTTCAAGGATTTTGCTCTATTTTGTAGTAGCTTCCTCCTTTTGTTGTAGAGCTTGTTTATGGCTGGGGTCCACCAGACTGGACGCTCGCCTTTGGTACAGAGAGTCTTAGTTTTGTTTGGGATTGCCTGATCCATGCAGTCCTGTAGGTGCTGGTAGAAGGCATTTGTAAGTGATTCAGCGGTTTGAGTAATGTTTACCACTGGCTCAGGGGCCTTAAAGGAGACCACACTAGTTTTTAGAAGTGTGAAATCGGCTTTTGAGAAGTTTTTCACTGTGGTCTTTTTGTTTCAGGTGGGCGGGATGAGGACCTCCAGCGAGATTAGTTTATGATCTGATCTCACCAGTGAGGGGTATACTTCCAGTGTTGAACATTTTGATCCCATGTTCGTGATGATGAGATCAAGTATGTTTTCTCCTCTTGTGGGGATGGTGACTAGTTGTTCCATGGCATTTGAGTTTATGAACTCCAGGAATCTTTGGGTTAGAGTGTTCGGGCATGAGTAGTGTTCCCAGTCTATATTAGGGTAGTTGAAGTCACCTAGTATGATGGTGTTTGGAGATACATTTATCCCCTCCAATGTTTTCAGGAAGGCCATGTGAGGTTCCTGAGTTTGAGAGGGTGGCCTGTAACATGCTACAAATTGCAGAGCAGTCTTGCCTATGGTTAATTGCACCTGGATGGTCTCCGATGCATCGTGCGTTGCCACCAACCTTGAGGTGTGGGTGTCCTTTATGAATATGGACACCCCCCCTCCTTTCTTGGTGTTGTCTGGATTTTGGGGCCGGAACGCATGATATGAGGTGAAACCTGTTAGTGCTGGGGTGCTCTCAGGAGCCTTGAACCAGGTTTCTGTCACAGCACAGACATCGATGTTCTCCATATTGAGAAGGGCCTCGAGTGCGTGCATCTTGAGAGTGAGACTTCTGGCATTGAGCAGCATTACCCTTAGTTTTTTCCTTTTGGTGTTCTAGGGTGGTAGGTTTAGAATTTGAGCCTTGCCTAAAAAGGCACTATGGGGTGGCAAGAGCCTTTGCCAATATCCGGAAGCCCAGGGTGACAGGTGCAAGCCGTCCCTTGTGAAGCAGCGTGGCTTGTCCAGCATGTCATCCCAGGCAGACAGACATTGGATCCCCTTTGAATGACACCAGAATTTAAGCCAATTATTAAAGCTGATCATCTTATCACTGTATTGTGGCATCATTCTAGGTGAAGGTAGGATACTGCTCAAGGTCAGGGTCATACCTGCCTGGGCTACATAATCAGAGAGCTCCTTGATGTCCCTTTTCATGTAGTCCAAGGAGGTACGTCTCAGGTCGTTGACACCAGCGTGGACAATGACTGAGTCGTACTTGTACCTGCTGTTGAGAGACCTGAGTGCTTGCGTTATGTGCCGGAGTCTAGCGCCCGACAGGCAGCTTACTGTGACCTTCTCCTTACTCAGTCTGGTGAGCGGGACATCAGTGTGTCTGACTATGGAATCACCAATGACAAGTGTGTCTGGCATTTTGTTTGGCCTTAAGGGCTGTGACTGTTTGACACTCTGACTGTGTGGTCTATGTGTTGCATGTGTTGGGTCGTGAGGTGGTAGTTGTTTGGGTGTCTGCTTTGGTGGCCTCTGCTGTTTTGGTAAATTTTTGATCAGAGCCTCCGAGTATGTCTTTGTGTGAGTATGTGTATGATTTGAAGTTGTGATGGTACCATGTGTGACTGGGTATGTATTGTGTGTGGTTACCTTATCCTCCTGTCTGGTCTTGCCAGTCCTATGTTGAGAGAGCTCAGCCTCCAGTTTGGCCGTATAGTTGCATCTCTCGCATGTATTTGTGTTTTGTGGGAGGAGGAGAGGATGGTCTGTGTACATGAGGCAATTGTAACATTGCCTCAATATTCCCAGGTTCACCAGTTGAGCTGGAGAGGACACTAGCAACTGATATATATATATATATATATATATATATATATATATATATATATATATATGTAGTTAGATATATATATATATATATATATATGTGTATGTATATATATATATATATATATATATATATATATATATATATATATATATATATATATATATATATATATATATATATATATATATATATATATATATATATGTGTATATGTATATATATATATATATATATATATATATATATATATATATATAGATATATATATGTATATATATATATATATATATGTATATATATATATATATATATATATATATATATATATATATATATATATATATATATGTATATATATATATATATATATATATATATATATATATATACACATATATATATATATATATATGTATATATATATATATGTATATATATATATATATATATATATATACATATATATATACATATATATATATGTGTATAGAGAGGTTTGTTACATGTTTGTTCTCCACTGGAAGTCATGAGTTTCTTAAGGACTGATTTTATTTTTAATATTATTCATAGATGACATCCATGCAGCAGAGCACGAGCTGCCCCTAAGCCTGTTGCTCACATTCAAGAGCAGCAAAGTTGGTTGCTAACTGTATTGTTTTTTTCTTCGTAGGTCAACATAGCATTGAACACAGATGGAAATGCAAAGAAACTAGTAAAGCATGGCTAGTAAACTGGTGCTTACACACTCAGCCTACACCTAGTCCTACTGAATTAAGACTTGTAATTATGGAAAGATAGATCCATAACGGATCTTTGGAGGAAGGTTCCCTTTAGATGGTTGGGCTTTATAATAAACTACAAATCTCTGTGTGTGTGTGTGTGTATATATATATATATATATATATATATATATATATATATATATATATATATGTTGCAGAAAAGAGGAAAATCCCAGGATGCAAAAAACTCCCTTACCAGCCTCAATAAGAAGCTGAGATCCCTCATAAAATTCTCCAAAGCTATTTATGAAAATAAAATTGCCAAAGGTTCCAATGACAACCACAAGGCATTCTATAGTTATATCAAGAATCTAAATGGCAATGCTCAGATCTGCTCTGAGCTACAACAGAATGGCCTCAAATATACTGACCCCAAGGATATTGCCAATATCCTGGCAGATCGATTCAGTGCCAACTTCACCCCCCTCTCACCCCCTAAAGGGCCAATCTCAATATCAAAAGATTGCCAAGTTCCAGTAATCACAGCCACACAGGTAAAAAACGCACTTTCCAAAGCTAAGAATATAGCATCCATGGGACCAGACGACATCCCGGGCTGTGTACTACATGAACTACAAAATGAACTGGCATGTTTAATTACCTCAGGCTTTGTGCCCAATGAGTTGCGCACAGCTACAGTTATCCCACTCCACAAGGGGGGGATCCACCTTGGATCCTGGGAACTATCGTCCCATCAGTCTGACGAACCTGATCTGCAAAGCCATGGAAAGCATTTTCATGGAACTTATAAACAAAGACATTGGCAACCTTCAAACACTGGACCCCACCTAGTTTGGCTTCATAAAGGGCTGATCTTGTCTCCTCAACCTGATTGACTTCTTCAAATCAGTCTCCAGAGCCATGAACGAGGGTAAGGTGGCCCTCACAGCCTATCTGGACCTCGCCAAGGCCTTCAACACCATCCCCCACTCTGGAATCATAGATAAACTTACTATGCTGGGCATTAATCCCTACATCACTCGATGGGTTGCTAACTGGCTTACTGACAGAACCCACACTGTAAAAGTAGGTGGAGTACCTCAGGGTTCAGTCCTGGGACCGCTCTTGTTTGGCATCTACTTCAGTGAAGTACAGGCCAGCACTAAGGGACTCTGGCTAACAAAGTACGCAGATGACTGCAAACTGGGAGCCATTACTGAATCCCCAAATGATGTGGCTATTCTACAAAAGGGCCTTAGAGAAACAAATGCTTGGTGCCAGAGCCATGGGCTCAAGCTCAATGCCAAGAAATGTATAGTTATCCCCTTTGGGAAAAAACAAGTACCCATGAATTACCACACAAGTGGCAGTACACTAAACACCGAAAGTGTGATAAGGGACTTAGGGACACAGGTGGACAGTGGTCTCACCTTCGATAACCACATAGCCACAACAGTCAGGAAATCCTTTTATGTGGCACACCTCATCACTAAGGGCTTTTCATCCAGAAAAAAGGAGGTCATTGTCCCACTGTACTCATCCCTCAGACCCATTATAGAGTACAATGCCCTGTTTGGTATGTACCTCACAAGACACCTGCAACAACTGGAAAGGCCACAGAAATACTTCACAAAAAGAATCACAGGCCTAAAGCAGATGCCCTATGCTGACCATCTAAAAAAACTCCATCTATACTCTGTTGCATATCGCCTACTCAGAGGCAATCTCTGCTTAACATACAAGGCCATGTCAAACCCAGTGCCGTTGGATATGCTACACTTAAAGAAATCCCAATCCCTCAGAGCCACATGCTTCAGGGATCTAACCTGGTCATCACAATGAATAAAACATGCTGGATGGATAGGTTCCTGACCCAGAGACTCCCCATACTCTGGAATAGACTGCTCATACATGTCAAGCTGAACGCCTCTTTGGCCCTCTTCAAAAGGAACCTTGACGACTGGATGGGAAATAGGAAATTCACCCTGGGGATCATGTCAGTCATCCTGCTAGACAGGGGACCAGGGAAGTAAATATTTTGGGAAGAAATAGCCAGGGAAATGTTATGGCTAGGTTTGTATAGGCCCATGGGCCGATAGCCTAGTACCAGCCTATGAACCTTTGACCCTACATATATATATATATATATATATATATATATATATATATATATATATATATAAAGATCAAGAAGGGAAAGTATGCCCTCTGCCTTTCTTCACACTAAACACCCCATAACACTGTCCTCAAATTTGTCTGAATAGTGACAGTCTACAGGAAGGTATTTATTAAGCTAAAATGTATGGTTAGGTTTGGGGGAAAGTGACAGCATTAGGGTAAATACCCATTACTAAGGTGGGAGGGAGAGCTCTCCACCTCCTCCTTGTGCCAACTAAGTAATGGGTACTAACCGTAACCATAATGCTGCCCTTTAACCCAAGCCTAACCCTACACCTTACCTTAATAGAAACCTTCCCATAACACTATCCCCCGTACCACCTTTAATAATGGGTGTAACCCTAACCTTAATGCTGCCCCTTCCCTCAACCCTAAGCCTATACCTTACCTTAATAAAAACTTTCCCATAACACTGCCAGTGTACAAGGCACACTCAAACCCAACATCTATCCCCTTAACTAATCTTGACCCTGACCCTATCCCTAAAATACGTGTGCGAGTGCACACACACAAAACCTATTCCCGGAAGTAACCCTCTCACACACATGCACAAGCATTCTCACCCCCCTCCAACTCC